>NW_026870204.1:55000-82246 GCF_963584025.1 Labrus mixtus
AAACATGACTCACACATTAGCTGTGTTAGCACCTTCAGCATGGGGTTAAAGGTTATTCAGCTTTGTTCGAGACGAGCTCTAGATGAGGGGGGGGGGGGGGGGCACTATTGTAATCTTTTCAAAGTGGCGTCCTCCAGGAGAGAGCACGCCACACACCTCCCGTACTGGGGGCGGTTTGGGGTGACACCTCCAGGAAGTCATCCAGGATCAGACTCTCCTGTGTCGACTGAGCAGCTGGAACACAACTTAGGAGTCGGCCATTGTTGTTGTAGTCCATCTACTCGCTCATGGCCACTGAACTCGCACACGTCCTAGTTTACACCGCCACAGAAACCGGTCTGTCTTTTCCGTTTTCAAAACACAATAAAGGTCACCGTGTTCCTTCATCGTTGTGGTCTAAACGTGGCCTACAGCTTTAAGAAAAGTGAAAACATGGCGGACACAGAGTGAGATTTGAAGATCAGTCAGCTGTTCAGCTGCACAGAGCCGTGTTTCCTGTTTAACTGGCGTTTGAGAGCGACTCCACTTTGAAAAGGAAACAAAGACACGGAGAACAAAGGGCAAGCCAAACCTCCGTCTGTCTGCGAGAGTTTCTCACAATCCCTGGAGCTCAGCGTGCAGCGTTCACACACATCAAACCGTCTCGTTAAGACGACCTGCGCTCTCTGAAATACATGCGGGGGGGGGGCTACAGAAAGCTTTTCACACTATAATTAACCCACGTTTTCCCAACAGCCTGTAAAACAACCTGTGAGGGCTGAGAGGAGGAGGAAGTTGGTTTCACATTGGATTTAGTGAAGTTTTAGTCCTAGTGACCCCTCAGACCTCCTGACCCGCCTGAGGTCTGAGGTCTGAGGTCCACTTCTCTTCATAACAAATAGAACCACTAAATACTGAAGTGATTAAAGAAGGGTCTTTAAGGGGGCTGCGCACCGAGCTGCAGATTAATAAAGATCTTTTTTATAAAGGTTAGGATTCCCTCAAAGATTTTAAACAACATCCTTTTTTATCTGTGAGGAGGAGGAGACAGACAGGAGGAGACTGACAGGAGGAGACGGACAGGAGGAGACAGACAGGAGGAGACTGACAGGAGGAGACGGACAGGAGGAGACAGACAGGAGGAGACGGACAGGAGGAGACGGACAGGAGGAGACAGACAGGAGGAGACGGACAGGAGGAGACAGACAGGAGGAGACTGACAGGAGGAGACGGACAGGAGGAGACAGACAGGAGGAGACTGACAGGAGGAGACGGACAGGAGGAGACAGACAGGAGGAGACGGACAGGAGGAGACGGACAGGAGGAGACAGACAGGAGGAGACAGACAGGAGGAGACGGACAGGAGGAGACGGACAGGAGAAGACGGACAGGAGGAGAGGAGACAGACAGGAGGAGAGGAGACAGGAGGAGACGGACAGGAGGAGACAGACAGGAGGAGACGGACAGGAGGAGACAGACAGGAGGAGACAGACAGGAGGAGACGGACAGGAGGAGACAGACAGGAGGAGAGGAGACTGAAAGGAGGAGACGGACAGGAGGAGACTGACAGGAGGAGACGGACAGGAGGAGACAGACAGGAGGAGACGGACAGGAGGAGACGGACAGGAGGAGAGGAGACTGAAAGAAGGAGACGGACAGGAGGAGACTGACAGGAGGAGACGGACAGGAGGAGACGGACAGGAGGAGACGGACAGGAGGAGAGGAGACTGAAAGGAGGAGACGGACAGGAGGAGACTGACAGGAGGAGAAGGACAGGAGGAGACGGACAGGAGAAGAGGAGACTGAAAGGAGGAGACAGACAGGAGGAGACGGACAGGAGGAGAGGAGACTGAAAGGAGGAGACAGACAGGAGGAGACGGACAGGAGGAGACTGACAGGAGGAGACAGACAGGAGGAGACGGACAGGAGGAGACAGACAGGAGGAGACGGACAGGAGGAGAGGAGACTGAAAGGAGGAGACGGACAGGAGGAGACTGACAGGAGGAGAGGAGACTGAAAGGAGGAGACGGACAGGAGGAGACGGACAGGAGGAGACTGACAGGAGGAGACTGACAGGAGGAGAGGAGACTGACAGGAGGAGACTGACAGGAGGAGACGGACAGGAGGAGACGGACAGGAGGAGACTGACAGGAGGAGACTGACAGGAGGAGACGGACAGGAGGAGAGGAGACGGACAGGAGGAGACGGACAGGAGGAGACGGACAGGAGGAGACTGACAGGAGGAGACTGACAGGAGGAGACGGACAGGAGGAGACGGACAGGGGGAGAAAGACAGGAGGAGACTGACAGGAGGAGACTGACAGGAGGAGACGGAAAGGAGGAGACTGACAGGAGGAGACTGACAGGAGGAGACGGACAGGAAGAGAGGAGACGGACAGGAGGAGACTGACAGGAGGAGACTGACAGGAGGAGACGGACAGGAGGAGACTGACAGGAGGAGACTGACAGGAGGAGACGGACAGGAGGAGACTGACAGGAGTCAGGAGGAGACTGACAGGAGGAGACGGACAGGAGGAGACTGACAGGAGGAGACTGACAGGAGGAGACGGACAGGAGGAGACTGACAGGAGTCAGGAGGAGACTGACAGGAGGAGACGGACAGGAGGAGACTGACAGGAGGAGAGCAGACTGACAGGAGGAGACTGACAGGAGGAGACTGACAGGAGGAGACGGACAGGAGGAGAGGAGACTGACAGGAGGAGACTGACAGGAGGAGACTGACAGGAGGAGACAGACAGGAGGAGACGGACAGGAGGAGATAGACAGGAGGAGACGGACAGGAGGAGAGGAGACTGAAAGGAGGAGACGGACAGGAGGAGACTGACAGGAGGAGAGGAGACTGAAAGGAGGAGACGGACAGGAGGAGACGGACAGGAGGAGAGGAGACTGAAAGGAGGAGACAGACAGGAGGAGACGGACAGGAGGAGACGGACAGGAGGAGACGGACAGGAGGAGAGGAGACTGAAAGGAGGAGACGGACAGGAGGAGACTGACAGGAGGAGACTGACAGGAGGAGACGGACAGGAGGAGAGGAGACGGACAGGAGGAGACGGACAGGAGGAGACGGACAGGAGGAGACTGACAGGAGGAGACTGACAGGAGGAGACGGACAGGAGGAGACGGACAGGGGGAGAAAGACAGGAGGAGACTGACAGGAGGAGACTGACAGGAGGAGACGGAAAGGAGGAGACTGACAGGAGGAGACTGACAGGAGGAGACGGACAGGAGGAGACTGACAGGAGGAGACGGACAGGAGGAGACTGACAGGAGGAGAGGAGACTGAAAGGAGGAGACGGACAGGAGGAGACGGACAGGAGGAGAGGAGACTGAAAGGAGGAGACAGACAGGAGGAGACGGACAGGAGGAGACGGACAGGAGGAGACGGACAGGAGGAGAGGAGACTGAAAGGAGGAGACGGACAGGAGGAGACTGACAGGAGGAGACTGACAGGAGGAGACGGACAGGAGGAGAGGAGACGGACAGGAGGAGACGGACAGGAGGAGACGGACAGGAGGAGACTGACAGGAGGAGACTGACAGGAGGAGACGGACAGGAGGAGACGGACAGGGGGAGAAAGACAGGAGGAGACTGACAGGAGGAGACTGACAGGAGGAGACGGAAAGGAGGAGACTGACAGGAGGAGACTGACAGGAGGAGACGGACAGGAAGAGAGGAGACGGACAGGAGGAGACTGACAGGAGGAGACTGACAGGAGGAGACGGACAGGAGGAGACTGACAGGAGTCAGGAGGAGACTGACAGGAGGAGACGGACAGGAGGAGACGGACAGGAGGAGACTGACAGGAGGAGACTGACAGGAGGAGAGGAGACTGACAGGAGGAGACTGACAGGAGGAGACGGACAGGAGGAGACTGACAGGAGGAGACGGACAGGAGGAGACAGACAGGAGGAGACTGACAGGAGGAGACGGACAGGAGGAGACTGACAGGAGGAGAGGAGACTGACAGGAGGAGACGGACAGGAGGAGACGGACAGGAGGAGACGGACAGGAGGAGACAGACAGGAGGAGACTGACAGGAGGAGACGGACAGGAGGAGACTGACAGGAGGAGAGGAGACTGACAGGAGGAGACGGACAGGAGGAGACGGACAGGAGGAGACAGACAGGAGGAGACGGACAGGAGGAGACTGACAGGAGGAGACTGACAGGAGGAGACTGACAGGAGGAGAGGAGACGGACAGGAGGAGACTGACAGGTGGAGACTGACAGGAGGAGACGGACAGGAGGAGACTGACAGGAGGAGAGGAGACTGACAGGAGGAGACGGACAGGAGGAGACGGACAGGAGGAGACTGGCAGGAGGAGACGGACAGGAGGAGACTGACAGGAGGAGACGGACAGGAGGAGAGGAGATGGACAGGAGGAGACTGACAGGAGTCAGGAGGAGACTGACAGGAGGAGACTGACAGGAGGAGACGGACAGGAGGAGACGGACAGGAGGAGACTGACAGGAGGAGAGGAGACTGACAGGAGGAGACTGACAGGAGGAGAGGAGACTGACAGGAGGAGACGGACAGGAGGAGACGGACAGGAGGAGACAGACAGGAGGAGACGGACAGGAGGAGACTGACAGGAGGAGACTGACAGGAGGAGACTGACAGGAGGAGAGGAGACGGACAGGAGGAGACTGACAGGTGGAGACTGACAGGAGGAGACGGACAGGAGGAGACTGACAGGAGGAGAGGAGACTGACAGGAGGAGACGGACAGGAGGAGACGGACAGGAGGAGACTGGCAGGAGGAGACGGACAGGAGGAGACTGACAGGAGGAGACGGACAGGAGGAGAGGAGATGGACAGGAGGAGACTGACAGGAGTCAGGAGGAGACTGACAGGAGGAGACTGACAGGAGGAGACGGACAGGAGGAGACTGACAGGAGGAGACGGACAGGAGGAGACGGACAGGAGGAGACTGACAGGAGGAGACTGACAGGAGGAGACGGACAGGAGGAGAGGAGACTGACAGGAGGAGACTGACAGGAGGAGAGGAGACTGACAGGAGGAGACGGACAGGAGGAGACTGACAGGAGGAGACTGACAGGAGGAGAGGAGACTGACAGGAGGAGACTGACAGGAGGAGACGGACAGGAGGAGACTGACAGGAGGAGACGGACAGGAGGAGACGGACAGGAGGAGACGGACAGGAGGAGACTGACAGGAGGAGACGGACAGGAGGAGAGGAGACGGACAGGAGGAGACTGACAGGAGGAGACGGACAGGAGGAGACGGACAGGAGGAGAGGAGACTGACAGGAGGAGACTGACAGGAGGAGACGGACAGGAGGAGACTGACAGGAGGAGACTGACAGGAGGAGACTGACAGGAGGAGACGGACAGGAGGAGAGGAGACTGACAGGAGGAGACGGACAGGAGGAGACGGACAGGAGGAGACGCACAGGAGGAGACGGACAGGAGGAGACGGACAGGAGGAGAGGAGACTGACAGGAGGAGACGGACAGGAGGAGACGGACAGGAGGAGACGCACAGGAGGAGACGGACAGGAGGAGACGGACAGGAGGAGACGCACAGGAGGAGACGGACAGGAGGAGACGGACAGGAGGAGAGGAGACTGACAGGAGGAGACGGACAGGAGGAGACGGACAGGAGGAGACGCACAGGAGGAGACGGACAGGAGGAGACGGACAGGAGGAGACTGACAGGAGGAGACGCACAGGAGGAGACTGACAGGAGGAGACGGACAGGAGGAGACGCACAGGAGGAGACGGACAGGAGGAGACGCACAGGAGGAGACTGACAGGAGGAGACTGACAGGAGGAGACGGACAGGAGGAGACGGACAGGAGGAGACTGGCAGGAGGAATGCCAGTCTCCTCCTGTCAAGGGAGGGAATGTGGACGGGCAGATCGGGGAATGTCCCTGAGTAGTGACCACAGCTCTTTACAGTCGGGCTGAATGAGGTCTTTGTGCAGCTGTTCAGTCCTCGCTGCAGACAGGACACCTTTTCATAAATCCAGTGTGACACTGGGAACTGAACGCACTCGAGAGCTTTCATCAGACATGCTGATCTATTAATGATTTCACTCTTCTGTTCTGATGTTTACAGGAAGAGCTGAATGTTTCTCTTGACAATGAAGGCGTCTTCTTCTGCGTACACCTGAACACACCTGAACACACCTGTGTGAGTTCAGTTCAGTTTGACACAGTTAACTTGTATTCTGCTCCTTGTTGTAAAGTCTGGTTTGTTCTGAAGACAAAAGAAAAGAAAGAAAAGAAAAACCAAAGAGGTCCAATCAGAGAGCAACAGGCTGCACAGAGCCGTACAGTATCACATTACAATAACATACTCTCAGAGCCCTCGAGCCCTGCCCCCCTCCCTCCCCCCTCCCTCCCCCCTCCCTCCTCGGAGCATCGCGTGAGAGCAGCAGCCGACTCTCCAACTTGATTGTGATTAATGCGCGAGGGCAAGATATCCATGCCAGATCCGAGACTCGAGCTCGACACGTTCTTAAGGTGGTCCGACCAACCAGAGCACACACACTACACACTACACACTACATACTACATACTACACACACACTACATACTACACACACTACACACTACATACTACACACTACACACTACATACTACACACTACACACTACACACTACATACTACACACACACTACATACTACACACTACACACTACATACTACACACTACACACTACATACTACACACACACTACATACTACACACACTACACACTACATACTACACACTACACACTACATACTACACACTACACACTACACACTACATACTACACACACACTACACACTACACACTACATACTACATACTACACACACACTACATACTACACACACTACACACTACATACTACACACTACACACTACATACTACACACTACACACTACACACTACATACTACACACACACTACATACTACACACACTACACACTACACACTACACACTACACACTACATACTACACACTACACACTACACACTACATACTACACACACACTACATACTACACACACTACACACTACACACTACACACTACATACTACACACACACTACATACTACACACACTACACACTACATACTACACACTACACACTACACACTACACACTACATACTACACACACACTACATACTACACACACTACACACTACACACTACATACTACACACACACTACATACTACACACACTACACACTACACACTACACACTACATACTACACACACACTACATACTACACACACTACACACTACACACACTACACACTACATACTACACACACTACACACACTACACACTACATACTACACACACACTACATACTACACACACTACACACTACATACTACACACTACA
This sequence comes from Labrus mixtus, assembly GCF_963584025.1. Taxonomy (NCBI): domain Eukaryota; kingdom Metazoa; phylum Chordata; class Actinopteri; order Labriformes; family Labridae; genus Labrus; species Labrus mixtus. Next base: position 62,377 of record NW_026870204.1, read on the forward strand.
TACTACACACACACTACATACTACACACACTACACACTACACACTACACACTACATACTACACACACTACACACTACACACTACACACTACATACTACACACACACTACATACTACACACACTACACACTACACACTACACACTACATACTACACACACACTACATACTACACACACTACACACTACACACACTACACACTACATACTACACACTACACACTACACACTACATACTACACACACACTACATACTACACACACTACACACTACACACTACACACTACACACTACATACTACACACACACTACATACTACACACACTACACACTACACACACTACACACTACATACTACACACACACTACATACTACACACACTACACACTACATACTACACACTACACACTACATACTACACACACACTACATACTACAGACACTACACACTACATACTACACACACACTACATACTACACACACTACACACTACACACTACATACTACACACACACTACATACTACACACACTACACACTACATACTACACACTACACACTACACACTACATACTACACACACACTACACACTACATACTACACACACACTACATACTACACACTACACACTACACACTACATACTACACACACACTACACACTACACACTACATACTACACACTACATACTACACACACTACACACTACACACTACACACTACATACTACACACACACTACATACTACACACACTACACACTACATACTACACACTACACACTACACACACACTACACACTACATACTACACACACACTACATACTACACACTACACACTACACACTACACACTACATACTACACACACTACACACTACATACTACACACTACACACTACACACTACATACTACACACACACTACATACTACATACTACACACACACTACATACTACACACTACACACTACACACTACGTACTACACACACACTACACACTACACACTACATACTACACACTACACACTACACACTACACACACACTACACACTACACACTACATACTACACACACACTACACACTACATACTACACACACACTACACACTACACACTACATACTACACACACACTACACACTACACACTACATACTACACACTACATACTACACACACACTACACACTACACACTACATACTACACACACACTACACACTACACACTACATACTACACACACTACACACTACACACTACATACTACACACTACATACTACACACATACTACACACTACACACTACATACTACACACACACTACACACTACACACTACATACTACACACTACATACTACACACACACTACACACTACATACTACACACACACTACACACTACATACTACACACACACTACACACTACACACTACATACTACACACACACTACACACTACACACTACATACTACACACTACACACTACACACACACTACACATTACACACTACACACTACATACTACACACACACTACACACTACACACTACACACACACACTACACACTACATACTACACACACACTACACACTACACACTACATACTACACACACTACACACTACACACTACACACACACTACACACTACATACTACACACACACTACACACTACACACTACATTCTACACACACACTACACACTACACACACACTACACACTACACACACTACACACTAAAAAAACACTACACACACACTACACACTACACACACTACACACACACTACACACATACTACACACTACACACACACTACACACACTACACACACACTACACACACTACACACACACTACACACACACATACTACACACACACTACACACACACACTACACACTACACACACTACACACTACACACTACACACATACTACACACACTACACACACACTACACACACTACACACTACACACACACTACACACTACACACACACTACACACACACTACACACTACACACATACTACACACACTACACACACACACTACACACACACTACACAAATACTACACATTACACACACACTACACACACACACTACACACTACACACACACTACACACATACTACACACTACACACACACTACACACACACTACACACATACTACACACTACACACACACTACACACATACTACACACTACACACACACTACACACATACTACACACACACTACACACACACTACACACATACTACACACACACTAAACTACACACACTACACACACACACACTACACACACACTACACACATACTACACACACAATACACACACACTACACACATACTACACACAGTTACTACACAGTTACTACACACATACTACACACAGTCACTACACACATACTACACACAGTTACTACACACAGTTACTACACACAGTTACTACACACAGTCACTACACACATACTACACACAGTTACTACACACTGTCACTACACAGTCACTACACACAGTTACTACACACATACTACACACAGTCACTACACACATACTACACAGTTACTACACACATACTACACACAGTCACTACACACAGTTACTACACACAGTTACTACACAGTTACTACACATAGTTACTACACACAGTTACTACACACAGTTACTACACACATACTACACACAGTCACTACACACATACTACACACAGTTACTACACAGTTACTACACAGTTACTACACACAGTTACTACACACAGTCACTACAAACAGTTACTACACACAGTCACTACACACATACTACACACAGTTACTACACACAGTTACTACACACAGTTACTACACACAGTCACTACACACATACTACACACAGTTACTACACAGACACTACACACAGTTACTACACACAGTCACTACACACAGTTACTACACACAGTCACTACAAACAGTTACTACACACAGTCACTACACACATACTACACAGTTACTACACACAGTTACTACACACAGTCACTACACACAGTCACTACACACAGTTACTACACACAGTCACTACACACAGTCACTACACACAGTTACTACACACAGTCACTACACACAGTCACTACACACAGTTACTACACACAGTCACTACACACAGTCACTACACACAGTTACTACACACAGTCACTACACACAGTCACTACACACATACTACACAGTTACTACACACAGTCACTACACACAGTTACTACACACAGTCACTACAAACAGTTACTACACACAGTCACTACACACATACTACACAGTTACTACACACAGTCACTACACACAGTTACTACACACAGTCACTACACACAGTTACTACACACAGTCACTACACACATACTACACAGTTACTACACACAGTTACTACACACAGTTACTACACACAGTCACTACACACAGTCACTACACACAGTTACTACACACAGTCACTACACACAGTCACTACACACAGTCACTACACAGTTACTACACACAGTCACTACACACAGTCACTACACACAGTCACTACACACAGTTACTACACACATACTACACACAGTCACTACACACAGTCACTACACACAGTCACTACACACAGTCACTACACACAGTCACTACACACAGTCACTACACACAGTCACTACACACAGTCACTACACACATACTACACAGTTACTACACAGTTACTACACACAGTTACTACACACATACTACACACAGTCACTACACAGTCACTACACACAGTCACTACACACAGTCACTACACACAGTTACTACACACAGTCACTACACACAGTTACTACACACAGTCACTACACACAGTTACTACACACAGTCACTACACACAGTCACTACACACAGTCACTACACACAGTTACTACACAGTTACTACACACAGTTACTACACACAGTTACTACACAGTTACTACACACAGTCACTACACACAGTTACTACACACAGTCACTACACACAGTTACTACACAGTTACTACACACAGTCACTACACACAGTTACTACACACAGTCACTACACACAGTTACTACACACAGTCACTACACACAGTCACTACACAGTTACTACACACAGTTACTACACACAGTCACTACACACAGTCACTACACAGTCACTACACACAGTTACTACACACAGTTACTACACAGTCACTACACAGTCACTACACACAGTTACTACACAGTCACTACACAGTTACTACACACAGTCACTACACAGTCACTACACAGTTACTACACACAGTTACTACACAGTCACTACACAGTTACTACACACAGTCACTACACACAGTCACTACACAGTTACTACACACAGTCACTACACACAGTCACTACACACAGTCACTACACACAGTTACTACACACAGTTACTACACACATACTACACACAGTCACTACACACAGTTACTACACAGTCACTGCACACAGTTACTGCACACAGTCACTACACACAGTCACTACACACATACTACACACAGTTACTACACACATACTACACAGTCACTACACACAGTCACTACACACAGTCACTACACACAGTCACTACACACAGTTACTACACACAGTCACTACACAGTCACTACACACAGTCACTACACACAGTCACTACACACAGTCACTACACACAGTTACTACACACAGTTACTACACACAGTCACTACACACAGTCACTACACACAGTCACTACACACAGTTACTACACACAGTCACTACACAGTCACTACACACAGTCACTACACACAGTCACTACACACAGTCACTACACACAGTCACTACACACAGTTACTACACACAGTTACTACACACAGTCACTACACACAGTCACTACACACAGTCACTACACACAGTCACTACACACAGTCACTACACACAGTTACTACACACAGTCACTACACACAGTCACTACACACAGTCACTACACAGTCACTACACACAGTTACTACACACAGTCACTACACACAGTCACTACACACAGTCACTACACACAGTTACTACACACAGTTACTACACACAGTTACTACACAGTTACTACACACAGTCACTACACACAGTTACTACACACAGTTACTACACACAGTTACTACACACAGTTGCTACACAGTTACTACACACAATTACTACACACAGTCACTACACACAGTCACTACACACAGTTACTACACACAGTTACTACACACAGTTACTACACACAGTTACTACACACAGTCACTACACACAGTCACTACACACAGTCACTACACACAGTCACTACACACAGTTACTACACACAGTCACTACACACAGTCACTACACACAGTCACTACACACAGTTACTACACACAGTTACTACACACAGTTACTACACACAGTTGCTACACAGTTACTACACACAGTCACTACACACAGTCACTACACACAGTTACTACACACAGTTACTACACAGTTACTACACACAGTTACTACACACAGTTACTACACACAGTCACTACACACAGTTACTACACACAGTTACTACACAGTTACTACACACAGTTACTACACACAGTTACTACACACAGTCACTACACACAGTCACTACACACAGTTACTACACACAGTCACTACACACAGTTACTACACACAGTCACTACACACAGTTACTACACACAGTTACTACACAGTTACTACACACAGTTACTACACACAGTCACTACACAGTCACTACACACAGTCACTACACACAGTTACTACACACAGTTACTACACAGTTACTACACACAGTTACTACACACAGTTACTACACACAGTCACTACACACAGTTACTACACACAGTTACTACACAGTTACTACACACAGTTACTACACACAGTCACTACACACAGTTACTACACACAGTCACTACACACAGTTACTACACACAGTCACTACACACAGTTACTACACACAGTTACTACACAGTTACTACACACAGTTACTACACACAGTCACTACACAGTCACTACACACAGTCACTACACACAGTTACTACACAGTTACTACACACAGTTACTACACACAGTTACTACACACAGTTACTACACACAGTTACTACACACAGTCACTACACACAGTTACTACACACAGTTACTACACACAGTTACTACACACAGTTACTACACACAGTTGCTACACAGTTACTACACACAGTCACTACACACAGTCACTACACACAGTTACTACACACAGTTACTACACAGTTACTACACACAGTTACTACACACAGTTACTACACACAGTCACTACACACAGTCACTACACACAGTTACTACACACAGTTACTACACACAGTTACTACACACAGTTACTACACACAGTTACTACACAGTTACTACACACAGTCACTACACACAGTCACTACACACAGTCACTACACACATACTACACACAGTTACTACACACAGTCACTACACACAGTTACTACACAGTTACTACACACAGTCACTACACACAGTTACTACACACAGTTACTACACACAGTTACTACACACAGTTATTACACACAGTTACTACACAGTTACTACACACAGTCACTACACACAGTCACTACACACAGTTACTACACACAGTTACTACACAGTTACTACACACAGTTACTACACACAGTTACTACACACAGTTACTACACACAGTTACTACACACTGTTACTACACACAGTCACTACACACAGTTACTACACACAGTTACTACACAGTTACTACACACAGTTACTACACACAGTTACTACACACAGTTATTACACACAGTTACTACACAGTCACTACACACAGTCACTACACACAGTTATTACACACAGTTACTACACAGTCACTACACACAGTCACTACACACAGTTATTACACACAGTTACTACACAGTCACTACACACAGTCACTACACAGTTACTACACACAGTTACTACACACAGTTACTACACACAGTTACTACACACAGTTACTACACAGTCACTACACACAGTCACTACACAGTTACTACACACAGTTACTACACAGTTACTACACACAGTTACTACACACAGTTACTACACACAGTCACTACACAGTTACTACACACAGTTACTACACACAGTTACTACACACAGTTATTACACACAGTTACTACACAGTCACTACACACAGTCACTACACAGTTACTACACACAGTTACTACACAGTTACTACACACAGTCACTACACACAGTTACTACACACAGTTACTACACACAGTTACTACACACAGTTACTACACACAGTTACTACACACAGTTATTACACACAGTTACTACACAGTCACTACACACAGTCACTACACAGTTACTACACACAGTTACTACACACAGTCACTACACACAGTCACTACACACAGTCACTACACACAGTCACTACACACAGTCACTACACAGTCACTACACACAGTCACTACACACAGTTACTACACACAGTTACTACACAGTTACTACACACAGTTACTACACAGAGTTACTACACAGTCACTACACAGTTACTACACAGTCACTACACACAGTCACTACACAGTCACTACACAGTCACTACACACAGTCACTACACACAGTTACTACACACAGTCACTACACAGTTACTACACACAGTCACTACACACAGTTACTACACACAGTTACTACACACAGTTACTACACACAGTCACTACACACAGTCACTACACACAGTTACTACACACAGTCACTACACAGTCACTACACACAGTCACTACACACAGTTACTACACAGTTACTACACACAGTTACTACACACAGTTACTACACAGTTACTACACACAGTTACTACACAGTTACTACACACAGTCACTACACACAGTTACTACACACAGTTACTACACAGTTACTACACAGTCACTACACACAGTCACTACACAGTCACTACACAGTCACTACACACAGTCACTACACACAGTTACTACACACAGTTACTACACAGTTACTACACACAGTTACTACACACAGTTACTACACACAGTTACTACACACAGTTACTACACACAGTTACTACACAGTTACTACACACAGTCACTACACAGTTACTACACACTGTTACTACACACAGTCACTACACACAGTCACTACACACAGTTACTACACACTGTTACTACACACAGTCACTACACACAGTCACTACACACAGTTACTACACACAGTCACTACACACAGTCACTACACACAGTCACTACACAGTTACTACACACAGTCACTACACACAGTCACTACACAGTTACTACACACAGTCACTACACACAGTTACTACACACAGTCACTACACACAGTCACTACACACAGTTACTACACACAGTCACTACACACAGTCACTACACACAGTCACTACACAGTTACTACACACAGTCACTACACACAGTCACTACACAGTTACTACACACAGTTACTACACACAGTTACTAAACACAGTCACTACACAGTTACTACACACAGTCACTACACACAGTCACTACACACAGTTACTACACACAGTCACTACACAGTTACTACACACAGTCACTACACACAGTCACTACACACAGTCACTACACACAGTTACTACACACAGTTACTACACAGTTACTACACACAGTTACTACACACAGTTACTACACACAGTCACTACACACAGTTACTACACACAGTTACTACACAGTTACTACACACAGTTACTACACACAGTCACTACACACAGTCACTACACACAGTTACTACACACAGTTACTACACAGTTACTACACACAGTTACTACACACAGTTACTACACACAGTTACTACACACAGTCACTACACACAGTCACTACACACAGTCACTACACACAGTTACTACACACAGTTACTACACACAGTCACTACACACAGTCACTACACACAGTTACTACACACAGTCACTACACACAGTTACTACACACAGTTACTACACACAGTTACTACACACAGTTACTACACACAGTCACTACACACAGTCACTACACACAGTTACTACACACAGTTACCACACACAGTTACTACACACAGTCACTACACACAGTCACTACACACAGTCACTACACACAGTTACCACACACAGTTACTACACACAGTTACTACACACAGTCACTACACACAGTTACTACACACAGTCACTACACACAGTTACTACACAGTTACTACACACAGTTACTACACACAGTTACTACACACAGTTATTTGTTTACTTATAGAATTAAAATGTTTTGGTGCTTGTCCACTTTGGGCTTCCGTAGATTCCTAAACCGCGAATGCAATAAGTCAATAAAGAAATTTGACATTAAATGTAAACTGTGAATATATTATTAAAATGCAAAGCAATAATAAAAACACTCTTACAGTCATATAAATCTTATTTTTAAGGCTAATAAATCACCTTTTAAAGAGTTTTATGTCCTTTCATGCGTCTTTGTTGGCATGTAGCCTACAAGTGATTTATTTATAGATCATAGTTTTATTATCTTTATTCATTCATACAGCCTTCATAACAATAAAACTTGATTTCCCAGCTCACCTGTTGACAGGTGCAGAGCTTGTGCACCTTGAGAGTTCGTCAGAAAGACTTTTATTAAATCTGAACACTGACACATGTTAAGTGTGAACTTAAAACGTCAAAATGTGACGTTTGGGTGAGTTTCAGAGGAATCACGTCATCAAGTGAAACGTAACACACACACACACACACACGCACGCACGCACGCACACACACACACACACACACACACACACACACAAACATACACAAGCACGCACGCACGCACGCACACACACACACACGCGCACACACACACACACACACACACACACACACACACAGTCAAGAGAAATACGCCAAGTGTTCCCTGCATGTTAAACACTTTCTAACTTCCTTATATGAGTAACATGTTTAAAATTATGATATTTATTTATCAGAGTTTGTGAGGACTCACTTTTTGAGCACAGGCTTCTTCCTCATCTTGTTCGCGTAAGAGCCCGGGGTTCCCAACATGGTGAAGTGTCACTTCGTTTTCACACTCACAAACTAGATATGAGACTGAAGTATTCCTGATTCACTCCTCCTCACAGACTCTCTCCATGTAGTCGCTGCTCCTTCTCTTAGTCAGCCACTGAGTCAAACTCACATAGTCCAAAATCCAGCCGGGCTCCGCGGAGGTTTGCAGCCGCGCTGAGGAGTCCTGTGGGCGGACGCCCTGCTGACCTTGTGTCGGTGGAGCAGAGAGCTGCCTCCGGGTTTAGTGAGGGGTGGTACAGGGTCACTTCAGACAGGTTCGGGGTAGACTGGAGCCCGTGTCCCACCCCGGTCTTTGGATCAGCAGCTGAGCTGTCTTATTATTATTATTCTGGGTCATCAGAGTCACTGGAGTTTTCCTGCTTTCCCTCGCTCACGGGGCGTTTTCAGGAAGTGTGTACAGTGTGTGTGTGTGTGTGTGTGTGTGCAGAGTGTGTGTGTGTGTGCAGAGTGTGTGTACAGTGTGTGTGTGCAGTGTGTGTGTGCGGCGCTGACTCTTAAGGTGGACTGGACTCTTTGTGGCTTGTTGCCTGAACTTCTGCTTTTGTTACATATTAATGAGTTTCATCTTGGTTGATCTCTGGTTGAGTTTTTTTTGACCACATGCAAAAAGTTTCCACAATAACTTTGAGAATATCTGAATATATCCAAACATTCTACAATTCATGTTTCAGAAACTTTTATCCAAAGTGACGAACATCAGAGAATAAGAACAACACAAGCACGGAGAGAGAGAGAGGAGACAAACAAACAGCTTCAAGTCTGATCAGACACACAGGTGCTGACAGGAAGTGACCAGAGGTGCTGACAGGAAGTGACCAGAGACAGAGCACAGGTGCTGACAGGAAGTGACCAGAGGCAGAGCACAGGTGCTGACAGGAAGTGACCAGAGGTGCTGACAGGAAGTGACCAGAGGCAGAGAACAGGTACTGACAGGAAGTGACCGGAGACAGAGAACAGGTACTGACAGGAAGTGACCAGAGGCAGAGAACAGGTACTGACAGGAAGTGACCAGAGGCAGAGAACAGGTACTGACAGGAAGTGACCAGAGACAGAGAACAGGTGCTGACAGGAAGTGACCGGAGACAGAGAACAGGTACTGACAGGAAGTGACCGGAGACAGAGAACAGGTACTGACAGGAAGTGACCAGAGACAGAGAACAGGTGCTGACAGGAAGTGACCGGAGACAGAGGACAGATACTGACAGGAAGTGACCGGAGACAGAGAACAGGTACTGACAGGAAGTGACCGGAGACAGAGAACAGGTGCTGACAGGAAGTGACCGGAGACAGAGAACAGGTGCTGACAGGAAGTGACCGGAGACAGAGAACAGGTACTGACAGGAAGTGACCGGAGACAGAGAACAGGTACTGACAGGAAGTGACCAGAGACAGAGAACAGGTGCTGACAGGAAGTGACCGGAGACAGAGGACAGATACTGACAGGAAGTGACCGGAGACAGAGAACAGGTGCTGACAGGAAGTGACCGGAGACAGAGAACAGGTGCTGACAGGAAGTGACCGGAGACAGAGAACAGGTGCTGACAGGAAGTGACCGGAGACAGAGAACAGGTGCTGACAGGAAGTGACCGGAGACAGAGAACAGGTGCTGACAGGAAGTGACCGGAGACAGAGAACAGGTGCTGACAGGAAGTGACCGGAGACAGAGAACAGGTGCTGACAGGAAGTGACCGGAGACAGAGGACAGGTACTGACAGGAAGTGACCGGAGACAGAGCTCAACATCGACAGCTATTCATGAGATTTCTAATCGGCATCAAACCCATTCTGAAATCATCATCATCAATAATATGATGAAGGTATCCATGAAACAGCCGGGGGTCTTTATGTTTTTCTTAAAGGTGCAGAGGAGATGATGACTCAGTGTCTAAAACAAAGATGCTGATTGGCCTCAGTAAACATCCAGCTGTCAAAGCAGTGAGGTTTATTAACAGCTGAGTCAGGTACCATCAGACCAATCAGAGACTGTTGTTCTGGAGAAAGCTGAGTCAGGTACCATCAGACCAATCAGAGACTGTTGTTCTGGAAAAAGCTGAGGAGTTTTAATGTCCACAAACCTCTTTCAAATATTTGATTCAACCTTTATCGAGTCCGTTTGAACTTTTGTGAAGATCTGGTTCAGTAACGTCAGTGTCGTTTACAAAACCAGGCGAGGAAATGTTGATTAACTTTGCAGAAAGATTGTCGGCGTTGACTTTGAATTATCTTGGCCATATTTTACAAGTAAGAGCCAATCAGAAGGCAAAGGCCGTCCTGGAAGACCCTCAGGACCCTCTGCATATGTAGACTTCTGCAGACTCCCTCACGTCCATCATGATGATATCCATCTTATGTTCTAGAACCTTCATGTGATTTCATATCAAAGAAACATGCTGTGTTAGCATGCTAATAAAAACCTCAGCTCTGGTAGAGATGCTTCCACAGGAGATCTGATCCAGTTCAGTCTGGATGAGCCTGATGGGAGAAGTTTCCTCCTCTTGGTTTGGACCTTTTCCACTCCAAACTGGGAGAAAAGAGAGTCTCTGGCTTTGTGCACAGGGGGCTTTGTCGTGTTCCAACAGGAAGGGGCTTTCCCCCAAAGTGATGCCAAAACATGGGAGGCATGCTATTGTCTAAAGTATCGTATGCTGCAGAAATAAGACTTCCTCTTACAGTTCTTAAGAAGTAAGGAGCCAAGAAGGAACCTCAGAGAACACCCTGAGAGCAAGGAGCCAAGAAGGAACCTCAGAGAACACCCTGAGAGTAAGGAGCCAAGAAGGAACCTCAGAGAACACCCTGAGAGCAAGGAGCGAAGAAGGAACCTCAGAGAACACCCTGAGAGCAAGGAGCCAAGAAGGAACCTCAGAGAACACCCTGAGAGCCTGAGAACAACAGAAGAGTCCTACAACTCTACACTTCACTTATCAGACTCTTTTATCCAAAGAGACGTACATCAGAGAGTAAGAACAACACAAGCAAGGATCTAGAAAAAAGGGAACAATGTCAGTAAGAGCAAACGATCAGCTTTGAGTCTGATTGGACACACAGGTGCTGACAGGAAGTGACCAGAGGCAAAGCACAACATTGAGGGCAGTTCTTGAGAGCTCTAATCAGTATAGAAACCATTTTATAAGTCGTGGTTATCAAACAAAAACCATCGTCATTACCATCATCATCATCAATAATATGGAGACCATCATCATTAAGTTAGTAGGTATTCATGAAAGAGCTGGGTCTTTAGCTTTTTCTTAAAGGTGCAGAGAGACTTAACTCATCAGTGAAGCCTCTGATGTCTGCAGGCTCCATCTCTCTGTGTTTACATCTTGTTGATGTTTACAGCTCGTTTGAGTTTTTGTGGCTCATTAGGAAGCTGAAGACGCGTTTAGATTTATTCTGTGCTCCACTTCCTGCTGAAGACCACTGAGACCTGATCGGATAAAAACTACAGACCAAGTTTCAGAACAAACAAATATGACCATGTTTTAAAACCCTCATGTATGGATCCACAGGTCGTGACCTGCTCCGGTCACACGTGATTGGTCGGTGAAGGTTTCCTCCTGAGCAGCTCGTTCAAGTCGTATGTCAGCGTCACTGAAGTAGATCCTAACAGTTCTACTTCCTGTTTGTACCCTCCGTCTGTGTTAGCTCGTTTTAATACAGCTTTGTATGTCGGCATGAAAAACAGACACCTGCAGTGTGTGCAGAACGCAGCATCCTGTCAGCATGATAAGCTAGGCTACCTGTCGTTACGCAGCAGGTCCTGTTAGCATGATAAGCTAGGCTACCTGTCGTTACGCAGCAGGTCCTGTTAGCATGATAAGCTAGGCTACCTGTCGTTACGCAGCAGGTCCTGTTAGCATGATAAGCTAGGCTACCTGTCGTTACGCAGCAGGTCCTGTTAGCATGATAAGCTAGCCTACCTGTCGTTACGCAGCAGCTCCTGTTAGCATGATAAGCTAGCCTACCTGTCGTTACGCAGCAGGTCCTGTTAGCATGATAAGCTAGGCTACCTGTCGTTACGCAGCAGGTCCTGTTAGCATGATAAGCTAGGCTACCTGTCGTTACGCAGCAGGTCCTGTTAGCATGATAAGCTAGCCTACCTGTCGTTACGCAGCAGCTCCTGTTAGCATGATAAGCTAGCCTACCTGTCGTTACGCAGCAGGTCCTGTTAGCATGATAAGCTAGCCTACCTGTCGTTACGCAGCAGGTCCTGTTAGCATGATAAGCTAGGCTAGCTGAGCAACAGCAACAACCCTGAGATTGATTGACATTGGTTTCAGTTTATCACCGCTCGCTCGGCTCCTTTATTTCTCTCTGCAGCGTTCCTGTGTGACAGACGCCGCCGCCTCGCTCCACATGGTTATTTCACTTTAGAGCAGCGTTATATTCACTAAACTCATCATCTGCACGCGTGACCTCTGACCCTGACACCAGGCCACACTGAGTCTGGCTTCCTGCTGCCCTGGATCTGGATCTGGATCTGGTTCTGGTTAAGACGTTTCTCTTAATGAGCCTCTCTGTTTGGGCTCTTGATCTGGTTCTTGATCTGGTTCTGTTTCTGGTTCTGGTTCTGGCTCTTGATCTGGATCTGGCTCTGGCTCTGGCTCTGGCTCTTGATTTGGATCTGGATCTGGATCTGGATCTGTTCTGGTTCTGGTTCTGTTTCTGGTTCTGGTTCTTGTTCTTGATCTGGTTCTGGCTCTGGCTCTTGATCTGGATCTGGATCTGTTCTGGTTAAGACGTTTCTCTTTATGAGCCTCTCTGTTTGGGCTCTTGATCTGGTTCTTGATCTGGTTCTGTTTCTGGTTCTAGTTCTGGTTCTGGTTCTGGTTAAGACGTTTCTCTTTATGAGCCTCTCTGTTTGGGCTCTTGATCTGGTTCTGTTTCTGGTTCTGGTTCTGGTTCTGGTTAAGACATTTCTCTTTATGAGCCTCTCTGTTTGGGCTCTTGATCTGGTTCTTGATCTGGTTCTGGTTCTGGTTCTGGTTCTGGTTAAGACGTTTCTCTTTATGAGCCTCTCTGTTTGGGCTCTTGATCTGGTTCTGTTTCTGGTTCTGGTTCTGGTTAAGACATTTCTCTTTTTGAGCCTCTCTGTTTGGGCTCTTGATCTGGTTCTTGATCTGGTTCTGTTTCTGGTTCTGGTTCTGGTTCTGGTTAAGACGTTTCTCTTTATGAGCCTCTCTGTTTGGGCTCTTGATCTGGTTCTGTTTCTGGTTCTGGTTCTGGTTAAGACGTTTCTCTTTATGAGCCTCTCTGTTTGGGCTCTTGATCTGGTTCTGTTTCTGGTTCTGGTTCTGGTTCTGGTTAAGACGTTTCTCTTTATGAGCCTCTCTGTTTGGGCGGAGGAGTTTCCTGCAGCAGCTGAAGTCATGGCTCTGCATCATCCACCTAGCGTGATCGTCTGCTCGCCGTCAGCGCCGTGCGAGCTGCACACTCACTTTCCAAACAGGCGGAGGCTTGACGAGAAGCAGGACGGCGCTCCTGTGGGGACGGGAGGGATCGCGTGTGAAGGGCAGGAGGGCGGTTTATAACACAGCGGGATATTTCTGAACGCCGTTATACCCTCAAACCACAACGCCATTAAAGTCCACACGGGTCGTATAAAACTCCCTGTGAGGGTCAGGATCTCTCTTCAGTTAGAGTCTGTGTGGATGTGTGTGTGGTGGACAAACACACAGAGTCCAGTTCAGACTTTTTATTGGAGGATCATGTTTCAGGGTTTTAAATGTCCCGAAACATCGTCCAAACTCTTCACCTGAGTTCTTCTTTAAGGTTAGCTTTAGTTAGCTTGATAAAGGCTAACAGTTTAAGATAAATCATTAGTGATTATGATGTCATAGGTTGGGGGGGCGTGTTGTCAGAGACTCTGATGTCATAGGCTGAGGGGGGCGTGGTCTCAGAGTCTGAGGTGCTCATCATGCACAGCAGCTGACTCTCCAGAGTCTTCAGGTTCAGAGTTCATTCTTCTTCTTCTTCAGAGATATCTGAGCTCACTCATGATCACAATCTCAAGTCTTCCTACTTCCTCGCCTGCGACCTTTCCCTGTGTTTCCTCGTCTCCTCTTTCCAACCAGCCTCCCACCAGCAGCACAGAAAACCTCAGACTGGATTCAACTCTCACAAGAACCTCCAAATCCAAGTCCCACCAGACTGCCCCCCTTATCATCAAGACCCTGTGTGTTATATGAAAGCTGTCATAAATCCCTCTCCTCTTTTTATGATGGCCACATTAACACCAAACATTTTATTATTTTTATATATATAAATGTAAAATATTCTTCTTTCCATTAATGTTGACATAAATCTTTTCTTTTCTTTTCCTCTCAATTATCTTCCATTTTGTGTTTCTGTTTATTTTTCTTGCTACTTCCCACTCAGCCACTCACTTTAATGCATTACACACACACACACACACACACACACACACACACACACACACACACACACACACACACACACACACACACATTCACACTTTTCTTATACACTACCTCAACTTACTACTTGACTTTTATTATATCTACTTTAATTGTTTTTGTCTTTGCTAATGTTTTGCGTATTTTGTGTTGCTGTTAATGTGCACATTTTTGTTTTGTACTTGTTCACCTCAAAACAAATAAAATAAACAAAAACAAAAACCCAGAAACTTTAAGACACTACGGCCAATATTACACATGAAGACATGAAGAAATGTGAAACAAATGTCTTCATATTAACAAGGCACAATATTAACACACACACACACACACACACACACACACACACACACACACAGAAGCACACACACACACACACACACACACACATACACACACACACACACACACACACAGACACACACACACACACACACACACACACACACACACACACACACACAGAAGCACACACACACACACACACAGACACACACACACACACACACACACACACACACACACACGCAGAAGCACACACACACACACACACACACACACACACACACACACACTCACAATATTCAGTTTAATGATCAGCTGTTTGGGATTCTCAGTGTGCAGAAGACGTGGGCTGCCCGGTCTCCGTTCTGTTGCCGTGCTTCGGGGTTGTTTAAATGATAAACAGAAAGCTCCTCCCTGCTGCAGCCGTTAAATTCAGCCCGTATAACAGAGGAGTGAAATAAAGCTGTAAAACCAGAGGAGACCTGGCTCCAACCAAAACCCCCATCTGGTCCACACGGGGCTCCAGCCCTGAGACCTAAATGTGGAGTATTATTGTTTTATTGTGCACTAATTACTGTGTGTGTGTGTGTGTGTGTGTGTGTGTGTGTGTGTGTGTGTGTGTGTGTGTGTGTGTGTGTGTGTGTGTGTGTGTGTGTGCTTCTGTGTGTGTGTGTGTGTGTGTGTGTGTGCTTCTGTGTGTGTGTGTGTGTGTGTGTGTGTGTGTGTGTGTGTGTGCTTCTGTGTGTGTGTGTGTGTGTGTGTGTGTGTGTGTGTGTGTGTGCTTCTGTGTGTGTGTGTGTGTGTGTGTGTGTGTGTGTGTGTGTGTGTGTGTGTGTGTGTGTGCTTCTGTGTGTGTGTGTGTGTGTGTGTGTGTGTGTGTGTGTGCTTCTGTGTGTGTGTGTGTGTGTGTGTGTGTGTGTGTGTGTGTGTGTGCTTCTGTGTGTGTGTGTGTGTGTGTGTGTGTGTGTGTGTGTGTGTGTGTGTGTGTGTGTGTGCTTCTGTGTGTGTGTGTGTGTGTGTGTGTGTGTGTGTGTGTGTGTGTGTGCTTCTGTGTGTGTGTGTGCCTGTCGTTAGGTGAACTGAAAGTTAGACTGAGACAGCATTTCCAGTACGGAGACCGCCATCGATGGGACTCCAGCGCCCCCTGCAGGAACAGACGGGGGACGCCACTCAGACTTCAAATATTTATATCGTTCATGTTCTGAAGTATTGAAAAAGGATTTTGATTCTGTGTTTTTACGGTGATTTCAAAGCGTCTCCTTTGAGGACTGTTATCACATCTCTGAAACTCTGTGACAGGAGATGTGTCAAACGTTGAGTACTTTTGATCCCAGAGTCTTTGTGCCGTTAGATTTTCTTTCCAAAGGGGACATTTAAAATTTAAAATCTCCTCTCTGCTCTGGTGGCATACAGGTGTGCTTAATGTTCACCTGCCACCGCCGGCGTTCGGCGTGCAGTTGGCAGTTGGCAGGTGCTAATTTCCCTCCCTGCCAAAGTTCCTTTTAATGCATGTGATGACAGCTGATCACCTGGATGTGTTTGAGAGCTCCTTTAAAGCAGGGCAGCAGAACCCGCCTCAGCTCCAGCTCTCCTGAATCTTTTGCTTTGACCATCCTAAATGTGTTTACTGTTGATGCACTGCATCTCTTTTGGGCTCAGTTTGTGATAACTACAACATCTCTCACTCGTTCTCTTGATCGCCCGCGCTGGCTTCAGATGCCGTTGGAGGCCTGACGACTGCAGAGGATCGATGAGGATATCTTTGAGCTAACTCAGATATTTAGATGTATTTATTATAACCAGAGTATGTGGTTTGAAAAAATGCTGCTGCTGTTTGCAATGCATCCTGGTACATGTAGTCACTGCTGACATGGCTCCAAACTCCTGGCTTTCTTATAGCACATCACGATTATGAATCTTTTGATTTTATTGACTACTTTAATCGTCGATACAAACATAAAATGTGACTGAACCTGAACTGAGTCGGTTTGCAGGTATGAGCACACCTCAGCATGCAGAGCTCTCGTTCCCACACTGAAGGAAATATGAAGGGTTGCATCTGACTGTCAGCCGTGTTTACATTATTATCAGAAAGTGAGTGAGTCATGTTTGCTGTGTAAAGTCTTCAGAGTTCAGGTGTTAGTATAGTGAGCTGAATCTGTAAAGGAAGGTGAGCTGACACATCAGTGAGGTCATTACTATCAGAGTGGATCCAGATTTAAAATCCAGTGTTACAATAAAAGCTGCTGGTCGAGCTAAACTCCACCCGTCGTGCTGCTGAGTTATTACTGCTGAGTCATTGTTTGGACCCACGTTGAGTAAATCACCATCAGGATCGAGAGGATTACAATCGGTACACACATATTTTCATCCTGAATCAGAAATATTTGTGAAATGACTTTCTGATGTGAAACAGAAACTTGGATGAAGCTGCTCCAGGTTCACAGCAGAGCAGATAAACACTTTATTTTACTGTGAAAAGAAATCTTACAGTCGTGAAACAAAACGTTTAAAAAAAGAAATATAATATTGTAATCATGAAAACAGCATCTCTCTTTTTCCTCTCATTGTTTATGTAGAGTTTCAAACATTCACACGTGACTGAGGCAGTTCATTTAAATCTTACACTGCCACCTGCTGGTGAGTGGACGCAAACACAGAGAGAGAGAGAGGAGAGAGAGAGGAGAGAGGAGAGAGAGAGGAGAGAGAAAGGAGAGAGGAGAGAGAGAGAGAGGAGAGAGAGAGGAGAGAGGAAAGAGAGAGGAGAGAGAGGAGAGAGGAGAGAGAGAGAGAGGAGAAAGAGAGAGGAGAGAGAGAGGAGAGAGGAGAGAGGAGAGAGAGGAGAGAGGAGAGAGAGAGGAGAGAGAGAGGAGAGAGAGAGGAGAGAGGAAAGAGAGAGGAGAGAGAGGAGAGAGAGGAGAGAGAGGAGAGAGGAAAGAGAGAGGAGAGAGAGGAGAGAGGAAAGAGAGAGGAGAGAGAGGAGAGAGAGGAGAGAGGAGAGAGGAGAGAGGAGAGAGAGGAGAGAGAGGAGAGAGAGAGGAGAGAGGAGAGAGAGGAGAGAGGAAAGAGAGAGGAGAGAGGAGAGAGAGGAGAGAGGAGAGAGAGAGAGAGGAGAAAGAGAGAGGAGAGAGAGAGTAGA
>NW_026870205.1:0-18842 GCF_963584025.1 Labrus mixtus
CGACACACAACGCCAGACGCTTCCAATTACACGTGTGTATCTGTCGGGGGGCCTCCCAGCTTTGCCCTTTATGAAAACAGCGAGCGGCAGATGACCACGCAGAGCCGCCGCACCGGGTGTGCAGAACCTCGACCTCGAGCGTCTTCTGTCTGATTACATAAAGAGTGTTTGACCACACAGTCCTGGTTCCTGCAGAGGAGTGCACATATAGTTAATTCATAACCCCACACTTTGAAGTGAGGGCCCAGATACCTCCGAGGACTCGGAGGTCACGGCCCAGGAGAAGAATCGTCTCTGGTCGTTTGAACATTTAAACGTTTAAAGAGGTGAAATTCTTCTCGATGCAAAAATCTTAAAAATTTAAGAGAGGGGGGAGAAATGACGGGATAGATTATCTAACGTAGATTAATTGATTAATAAACGTGTCACACGGAAACCAGCGTTGGACGATAATGACATAAATAAGTGACAAAAATAACTAATCTCAGGAAAAGTCAAAAGTCAAATAAAATGTCCACTCAGGGCTTCCATAGTCTTCCACAATTAATTATTTAAACATGTCACAGACTGTTTGTTTTGTTTTTTAATTCTTTAAAATTGATTGAAATAAATCCATCTATCCATCATCTTTACCTGTCCGAGGTCGGGGTGGCTGGAGCAGCTGTCATTGGGCGAGAGGCGGGGTTACACCCTGGACTGTTCACCAGCCAATCACAGAGCTGACATATACAGCCACACTCACATTCACACCTACAGACAATTTTAGAGTCAGCAGTTAACCTAACGAGCAAGTGTTTGGACTGTGGGAGGAAGACGGAGAACCAGGAGAGAACCCACACATGAACGAGGAGAACATGCAGACTCCACACAGAGAGACTCCTGTCAGAGAGGGATTCAAACCAGGAACCTCCTCACAGAGAGACTCCTGTCAGACGGGGATTCAAACCAGGAACCTCCACACAGAGAGACTCCTGAAGGACGGGGATTCAAACCAGGAACCTCCTCACAGAGAGACTCCTGTCAGACAGGGATTCAAACCAGGAACCTCCTCACAGAGAGACTCCTGAAGGACGGGGATTCAAACCAGGAACCTCCTCACAGAGAGACTCCTGAAGGACGGGGATTCAAACCAGGAACCTCCTCACAGAGAGACTCCTGAAGGACGGGGATTCAAACCAGGAACCTCCTCACAGAGAGACTCCTGTCAGACAGGGATTCAAACCAGGAACCTCCTCACAGAGAGACTCCTGAAGGACGGGGATTCAAACCAGGAACCTCCTCACAGAGAGACTCCTGAAGGACGGGGATTCAAACCAGGAACCTCCACACAGAGAGACTCCTGAAGGACGGGGATTCAAACCAGGAACCTCCTCACAGAGAGACTCCTGACAGACGGGGATTCAAACCAGGAACCTCCTCACAGAGAGACTCCTGTCAGACGGGGATTCAAACCAGGAACCTCCTCACAGAGAGACTCCTGAAGGACGGGGATTCAAACCAGGAACCTCCTCACAGAGAGACTCCTGAAGGACGGGGATTCAAACCAGGAACCTCCTCACAGAGAGACTCCTGACAGACGGGGATTCAAACCAGGAACCTCCTCACAGAGAGACTCCTGACAGACGGGGATTCAAACCAGGAACCTCCTCACAGAGAGACTCCTGAAGGACGGGGATTCAAACCATGAACCTCCACACAGAGAGACTTCTGACAGACGGGGATTCAAACCAGGAACCTCCTCACAGAGAGAATCCTGACAGACGGGGATTCAAACCAGGAACCTCCTCACTGTGAAGGGACACCGCTAACCGCTGCACCAGAGTTTTATATCCTGTGTTCTCTTCTCTATCTTCTAAAAACATAGGCTTTTTATTTCTTTGCTGATCTTCCTCTGCGGGTTTTTGTCTGAGTCTCAGCTTCAACGCTCTCCTCCTTGCTTGTGGACTCAGCTTCATCCGAGGTTACGTTGACGACCTTTGCCCCTCGCCTGGCTCTCTCGTCTTTCTTTGCCCTCTCTGCAGAAAACTGACCTTTGAACGTTTCAAACTTTTCTTAAGTTCAGTCAGTGTCCTCCATCTTTGATATTCATCTTTCTAGAAGCCTCTGACTTATTGAATCAGTGAAACGTTTTATTGAATATCAGAGCGGACGCTGTAGATTTTATCTGCATGCCATCAAAAAGCTTCTCGTCTCGGCCATGTGCAGCCAAGTTGTCCGTTTCTTTTTTAAAAGATGTGAGTCGTTAATTTAGATGATTTTACAGTTTCATAATCAGCATTGGCTCGGGGATAATGTCCTCTCAATATGTTGTGTTTGTTTTTCTTTTTAAAGATAAGAGCAGCTGGAACAGATAGAGGGAACATGGGGAGAGATAAGGACGGGGATGTGTGGCCATGTGGCTTCCTTCCCGGTACATTCGATGAGTCAGGATCGTTTTTAAAATGCGAGAGTGCTTTTTGAAGAAACGGCAGCACACAGGAGGCGTTACACTGGAGCAGACGGGAGCTCAGATTTCAAACATTCCCACCGCCGTGAGGTGCGTCGAGTCAGTCCTGAACAACACATCTGTGATATAAAAGTTATTCTGTCTGACTTTAGAATAAACACACGACTCAAAGTCATTCACACTTAAAGATCCTCACCTCTCGCTCTTTGAAAACGTGCCGTGTTCAGCGGCGGCGTTCTTGCATATCTGGCGTTTTTGGATTGCGTCCACATTTCCATTGATTCCACAAAGGCTGCACAGAGAGAAGAAGAAACAAACACACTTAGCCATGTCAAACATTGGGCTCTAAGAACGCAACATTTCTTATCCTCTGTTGCTATTTTTAGTCAGGCTGTTGCCGTGGACACACACACACACACACACACACACACACACACACACACACACACACACACACACACACACACACACACACACACACACACACACACACAGGGAGAGAGAGAGTGGTGCTCTCTATGGCGGCGTTACAGTGCATGATCCAAAGTGCAATATTCTTATTTCATGTAATGAATTATAGGTCAATTTATCCATCAATCATTATTTGTATAGCAGGTGTTGTTATCTGGAGACACTTCACTGAAGATCAGATGTGATAATCTGCAGGAAGGATTTCTCCTTTGTGTTCCTCTCGTTCCTGTTGTCCACACTTCCTCTCTGCTGAGGTTGGAGGTCAGAGCAGGCCGTGTATGAAGGAGGATGGCGGTGGTTAAGGGACGACACAGTCCCATGGTGGAGGCTGGGGGTCAGGGACGTCGGGTGGTAGTAGAGACAGATCTTCTCACTGAAGGTTGGAGGAGCTCCGTCTACTCGAGAGCCTGGCTTCTGCTGTCTGGACGAGGCCTCCTGGGCTTCTAACACACCGCCATGGGGACGCTAGACCCTAAGTTTTGTATTTCTAACTATATGGATGATAAAGGTCGGCCATATTTGAAGAAGAAGATCATACATTTTTTTTGTCGGAGTGTGAAGAGAATCATTAACCTCTAACTGTCATGATATTTCTATTTTTGTAGCTTTTAGCGATGTTTGAATTTTTTTTTTTTTTTGGGAGCCTTTTATAAAATCTGGCCAGAGACAACAGATGAAAATGAGCCCTTTGGCTAACTCTGGCATATTAACAGAAATGTTTATTAATATGCAATGTCCCGGTAAAATAAAAAACAAATAAACTGGAAGACTAATAATATACAGTAAATGAGAAATCCTGGTTACAAACCTTTGAAATCTTAAGTTTAGAATTAATGTCAAACTCCATTTAGCCCCTCCCCCCCTCGTATGAAACCTGGAAGCAGATTCATTCACAAATATAAAATAATATAAGTCATTCCACATAACTCAGCTCAATGTCTATGTTGGTTCTGTATAAATTGAATACTAAGCAGACTTGAGCTTGTATTTATTTTCTAGTCTTCTGACTCCTCAAAGTGCTTTACACCTCCTACACATTCACACACTGATGGTAGAGGCTGCTGAGAGTCCATCAGTATTAACTCATCCTTCCCCAAGAAGGTCACACCCTAAGCCTGAGCACTTTATAAATGTAAGACTGGCAGATTTCTCAAATCTTGTTCCTGGTTTGGTTTCTATGGCGACTCCACACTCGATAATAATAAATCCAGAGAACCTGCGTTTGCTTTGCTCTGTGTCTGTGTGAGAGGACTCATCTCCTCTCTGGACGTTCATTTAATCACATCACACAGCGAGCAGCACCTCCACCTCAAACAGCACACACACCCGTCCTGCCGCCATCGTCAGCTGAGCGCCCGGCCCCGCTGCTGCGGCGCTGCAGCTTCAAAGCGGCTGCTCGTCTGGCTCACGCCAAAAGCAGTTACAGTGTTGGAGAGCAGGCCGCCGGCACACAAAGGAAGCTTTGCTTTAATGTTATCAGAGACTGATCCACGTCTGCAGGCCTGTAATGATGCTGTAGTTCCCCCTGCGTCTGACACTGGCCTCATGGCTTTTATAAGCAGCCACTAATACAACTATACACCATTAGAGAGACGCTTTTATTACGTTTGCAGCCCTGCAGGAGCCCATTCATCTGCACTCTGATGGAGCACTCCGGCCTTTTTTCTGACAATCAAGATGAATGAGTTTATGCTTCTCATGGCCGGCGAGACGAGGGGAGGGAGATGATCTCTGTGCAGAACCAGGAGGGCACAAAACACAAAGTACGTTTCATCTGTTTGTTAGAGAAATAAAACTAGGAGGGCGCTTCATTGGATCTGGTTGAGATGGTTCAAAGTGTCTCTGCTGCTGTTCTGAGGAGCTTTGAAAGGTCAATATGGCGCCTGGTCGAATCTTATTTTCTCTCAGTTTCATAAAGTTTAAAAAATACTGGATCACATTGAATCTACTTGTTTTGTAATTCAGTGTCCTTGAATCAGATCGTAGCTGCAGAGAAGTGAATCGAATCGTCTTGTAAAAGAAATTCAAACTTGTAATAAAGAAAGATAAACTTATAGACTTTATAGCAGCTCAAAAACAAATAGTATAATCAGTAAAAATAGCAAAAAGTAAAAAAACAAACACACTTACATTAATTAAATAAAGCAAGAAATTACAATAGAGATAAAAATTATACTACAAACACTTTCACTTGTGGAAAGACAGAGGACAGTTACACGGTGTGTAGAATTACTGATTGTGAACATTATTAGAGTCAGGTGGTGGTACTGTTGAACAGTCTGACTGCAGATGGGATGAACGACCTGTGGATCTGTCTCTCTCTCTAATGATTGAATTTGTAATTTGATGTGACCTGTGAACAAGCCGGCGATGATTGAGGCCCGGTCCACATGTAGACGGGTATTTATTTTTTTAAACGGAGCAATCCAGCCTGCTGTGAGTGCACCCTAAGTATGAATTAGTATCTTGCAGAACACTTCACACACTGCAGGATGCCAGATGATTACACAACGTTACTAAAACCATGTTAGGATGGACACAATATTTTCACAACAGAAGAACATTTTTTGATCTCTCTAGAAACAGTAGAATATTTTTGTTCTAACTATTTAACGCCCTCACAGATGAGATTATCAATAAGACATCAGATCCTCCTCTCCTGTGCGCGCTCTGACAGTCACAGTGTTTCCGCTCTGTGTAACGCTCCACTCATCTGAGGACGCTCTGACAGTTATGGCGTTCAGCTCTTTATCCACGGCGGTTAGTAAACCGCTCTGTCTGCTGTGACCGTAAAACTCTTTATCAGCTGGACATTCTTCTTCTTCTTCTTCTTCTTCTTCTTCTTCTTCTTCTTCTTCTTCTTCTTCTTCTTCTTCTTCTTCTTCTTCTTCTCTGTCTTTGTGTTGTTGGCTGAGTTTTGTTTATTTGACACAGAGTTGTAAAAAGAAGTTCTGAACCGCTCTGGTGCGGGGTCAGGCTGCAGCTGAGGCTTTGATGAGACACTGTAACTGCAGCCATAGACCCCCGTCCAAGACCGACCCCCCCCCCCCCCCCCCCCCCCCCCCCCCCCAGCAATCCTAATCCATTAACCCCCCTAAAAAACCAGCCGAATCTAAATGGGGGGCTTTGATGTGGCTTGATGGTGCCTGTTGTTATTGTTTGTATCAGGGCTTATCACTGCTGATTCTACCCCCCCCCCCATTCACCTTAACCCCCCCTCCACCCCACCATCCTGATTCCTGAGCACAAAACCACACACACACGATAACAGTGGGAACTTACTCCATGTTTTCTTTTGTGTTATTTCCACATAAACTGACTTTTTTCTTTAACTTCTTTCATTTCTTCTTCTTCTTCTTCTTCTTCTTCTTCTTCTTCTTCTTCTTCTTCTTCTTCTGTCCTCAGTGCAGCCAGGCTCTCCCTGATAAGGATGATGGATGGGGCAGAACTCTGGCTCCAGCCAAGCCCGGCAGCTTCCTGGGAGCTGAGAGATACAGCGGGGGAGGAGGTTGCTTGCCAGCAGCCTGTGCAGGAGGCGACCACACTGCCAAATAAAACAAAAGTGAAAAGGCTGAGTCACACCACTTGTTCCAGATCGGTGCTGTAGGTGAGGGGGGGAAATTTTGGAGGAGGTGAAATTTTCTGTCAGATAAAAAAAAAAACACGACTTCAATCCAGGAGGATTTGAATAAATCAATGCATGGCAGGATTTTTCTAACCAACTAGATGATGACGTAATCCTCTTAAAGAAAAGTGTCATTTATTGTCATTTTCTGATCAGTGTGCAGCCAGCAGAACGCAGAATTGCCTTGAAACCGCCATAGAAACCAAAACAGGGAAAAAAAACAGTAAGGGCCCTCTTCACTGGTTTAAAGCTAAAGTCAGACTCCATAGAAGTCTATGAGAAAATGACCCTCTACTCCCTTGATTATTAATCAGAACCTGTGTCCACTAATGGCTTTTTTCCCCCTTTGCACTGACAGCGCTCATGAGCGCTCATCAGTTTCAGAGCGTTTCTCACCCACGGTAACTGTTGCTAGGTTACAGAAATCGGCTCATGCACTTCCACTTCCCTCTGTTGTGACTGGAAAGTCTGTTTTTCATTAATCTTAATATTTGCTTTGATTCAAGGAAATTTGACAAATAAATAAAAACAACATAAAAGAGTCCTGGCATTAACAGCAGCTCAACACCTGGAAATTGTTCCCTTGAAAGGCCAAGTTAGGGGGCGCCTAGCCTAGCGGTTGTGTTGCGCGGTTGTGTATGGAGGCTATAGTCCTCGTCACAGCGGCCGTGGGTTCAAATCCGACCTGTGCCCCTTTGATGCATGTCATCCTCCAAACCTTTCCTTAGATAAGTATCTTGTGTTTGAAAGATCTTTCATTCAAAGCTTTCATTTGTTTTCGAGTCCAGCTGTGAATCCATGAAGGCAACACTACGAGAAGTTCTACAATTCTACAATTCACTTAGCAGACGCTTTTATCCAAAGCGACGTAAGTTAGTAGGTGTTCATAAAGAGCTGAGTCTTTTTCTTAAAGGTGCAGAGGGACTCTGCAGATCACATGGAGTTTGGAAGTTCATTCCACCACCGGGGGGCGACAGAGGAGAAGAGTCTAGTCAGAGACTTAGGAAAGTTTGAAAAGACTACTTTTTGTTCCCAAGACAAAAAATGCAGAGGTGATGCCCTCCGCCCCTCCACTGTGCGCCTCATTAAATCAACATCCTCTGCCGTCTAACTTTTACTACATTTTATTACAACTCCTTCTTTGAGTCATTCAGTCTGTAAACAGATAAACATTAAGTTATTTCTGCGTTTATAAAACGAGTGTCTGTCTTCTCTAAATGTAAATCTAAAAACCTTGGAGGTTTAGTTTCCTGTGACCGACAGAAGCCCCGTCAGGTCACAGCTCCGTATCTCTTACTGTAAGTGAGGCGTGTAACCTCGCGGCCGCACGGCGCTGGAACACGCTGAGATTACATTAATGATTTGTTTGGGTTTCAGGACGACACAGAGGGGGGGGGGGACCCGGACTCAAATATTGTTAAATAAAATCTCTAATCTATGTTTACGGAGTTTAAGAGAGAAAGGCATTTGCTTCCATTATGCACCAGAGCAGATAGTGATTCCCACAGACGTTTAGTTCCCCTATGTGACCAACATGCAGCGCCGTCTCAGCCGTCAGGACTGAGGGGGGCGGAGTCTGCACGCTAAAGGATGCATAGACCTGTTGCTGTATCTGTGCATGATCAGAAACATTGGCAGGAAAGGAAACCAAGGCCGGCAACTAAAACTAAAAACAAAATCTCTTGATGGCTCAGCCAGGTGACATCGGTCAGAGCACAAGCCTGATCAAATGGATCCAAAATAAAACATTAAAACAAGAACCTTCGATTGTTTGCAGTAGGAAGCTTCATCATGTCGCATGTTTATGGATGACTTCATTACATTCACACAGTGGCAATGATCGTGCTGCTGCAGGACATTTAGAGTTTTCATAACCCTGTTCATATGAATTTCAAATAAAAACCTTTAGAACTGGAGAATTCATGTTTTTAGTACGGAGCCACCCCTATGTTTCCTCACTATTCTATGACATTTCCCCCTCATTAAAATTAGGCCCTATGTTCCCTGATCCTTATAATCCCCCAGGCCTCCATTCCCCCAGCATCAGGGCTGGCCCTTCTATAATGCACATAACGTGTTGTTGCAGGCTACGGCTTACTTTTCATGTGTGCATCAGAAACTTTTTTTTTTTTTTACCTTTAGGAGCTCCCTATTTTCTTCAACCAAAAGCTAAAGCAACCTATTTCTTGTTTTTTTTTAGAAAAGTCTTACATATTTAATTTTTCATTTTTTTGACATTATTATGAAAATTAAAATGCTTTTCAAAATGTGATGACAAAGAAGTTGCAGCATGGGTCAGCAGACTTTTTACAGAATCCTGATAAACATTTTCTAAAATAAGAACTTTAAAGTCTTTATCTGTGATTTTTCTCACTTAAATGTAGAAATCAAGTATCTCCTCTGAAAATAACTCTGTGAGTCATGACTGTCTACAATGGGTGTAACACCCGAGTCCCACTGTCTGTGATGTTTTCAGAGTTTTCAGAGTCCTATCTTCACTTTGTTTACATCGCCCGGACGGCCGGCTGACTCCTCCCCTCGTGTATAAAAGTTGTTTAATTGAGGGACTAGAGAAAAGAAGAATAACATACTGTACTCACTGCTTAACTGTGTTTCTAGATCACGCTCATTTCAGGTAAATTTACATGCAGTGTGAAGATACGAGCAGAATAAAGATCGCTAGCATTAGCATGCTAACACAACAATGCAGCGCCAGTTGTTTTGGTTTCATGCTGGTGCTCAAGGGCGACATCTGCTGGATCAAAAAATCACATATAAAGCCTTTAATAGTTACAGCAGAAGTTGCATAATCGTTAGGTTGTACAGATTTTAAACTCAAAGACAAGATATTTAAATGTGGTGAAAAATAATGAGAACCCAAGCGGGACCTCTGGTGTGGAAAAATGGAGTTCCTCGAGTGTCCACTAGAGGCTGGCTGCAGAAGCCCCAGGAGTCCCATACACACCCCATGTTAGAATGAATGTTTTTAAGAACAGAAATTAAAAAAACGATTTTGGTCCGATTAGTTGAAGTCTTTATCAGCACACACTGAACGAGGGTTATAACATTTTTGATCACTCACCTGTTTTGATTTTATGAAGGATACGAGTTATGCATGATTAGGGATGTAACATATCTGTTGTAGCTGTTTGTCAGGAGTCTTAAAACCCGCCTCAGCTCCATCTCTTTGTCTGTCATTGGGTTGACTGAAATTTTGATGGAGTCAGCATTTCCAATATGGCGACCACCACCATGGATAGACTACCAAAACAGGCCTTCAGGGTGACGTCACTCAGACTTCATCCACCATTACTTACTGTATTAAACTGTTTTCAAGGCCCTTTTTCTCTGCTCGTACCAAATAAGAGCGTCTAAAAAATGTTTCATTTTTCATTTCAAACCTTTATTTATTCTCGAAAAAGACACTGAGGGTTCCCTCATTTCCAATGCCATTGAGATTACAAGCACAAACACATCAAACACTCAGAATCTGTGACAAAAACCACTGAGATCATTTAACACCGTTACAGTTTCAAACTAAGTTGTTCGGAATCAAATTCCTAAACTCTGGAAGAGAGGGAAGAACTCCGATCCTTAGAGTTTGCTGGAGAAAATGTCAAAATGTTCATTTTTCATGTATTAATTTATGAAACAATCTCAAAGCTGTTAACAAGTATTTTTCTGTTTTTCCATAAATAACCTGAAAGGTCATGTTGTTCAGATACTGAACGTGAAGAATCGAAACGTTTAAAACAACTCGAGGAACAGATAACCAACGTGCTGCTGCAGAGGTGTGCGGGGTCACAGACTGTGTGTCCTTTTGTTTTGAAGTTCCCTTTCATACAAACCCGTCAAACCTCCGATGCACCGGGGGGATACAGCCAAGGGACAACTTTTATTTCCCAGAATTCCTCCATTCCCCCATAAGGTGTGCGCTCACGGCTCACGGAGATGATTTAAGGATGTTTATCCCCGCTCGCTTAAACATTTACTTTTCAGCACAAGGTGAAGCCGGGGAGAGAGAAAATGTCTGTGCGATGGTTTAACCTCTGCAGGATTTAACACCATCTCTCTCCACGCCGCCGCCGACCGTTTGCTTACAGTGACACCCGAGGAATCATCGGATACGCATGTGAGGAAGGAGTCACGCACAGACGATCATGGCGTTTGGGGGGTTTAATCGTGTCTGAGAGGCTTCTCCATTTTTCATAACAACGCTCTGTTTTGATCCGGTTCCTCTTTTTAATGACCCATAATCCTTTACTGTAAAACGGCTGGAGGGAGATCCCTGCAGAGTGACTTATTATCAGTTTATAGTTCAGGTTTGGAGAAGACATAAATGAAGACGTCTCTGCACGCCTTGACCCCTCACCTTTTATGTTCTTTACTCCGTCTTTAGCTTTTTATTGCTTCTTTATATTTAACGTTCATGCTCGCCCGTTCTGTGTTAATCCTCGATGATGTGCAACACCTCGAGCTGTTTAGAAGAGAGAGAAACTATTCCAGAGACGCCGCTGTCTTCAACTCCATTTAAGGATCAGGGTGGGGGGGGGGGTCCCTGCAGAGGACGGGGTCTTAAGATGGTCAAAACAGAACATGAAGTGTCAGAGGGGGATTCTTAAGAACAGTTTGAAGACATATTCAGCAACAGAAACCCAAAATAACTTCCAGGTTGTTCATTGAGTGTAGTGGGGGGAGACCTGTGTGTGTGTGTGTGTGTGTGTGTGTGTGTGTTTGGGGGTTGGGGTTGGGGTCCCACTAATGGCGGGTTAAGTTGAGACAGATTAAGACAAGAGGAGGAAAAAAGGTCGAGCATGATTAGTGACCGCCTTAATGGTATAATGTCGCCTCCATTTCTGTGTTCCTGGGGAAACAGACGGTGTGTGTGTGTGTGTGTGTGTGTGTGTGTGTGTGTGTGTGTGTGTGTGTGTGTGTGTGTGTGTGTGTGTGTGTGTGTGTGTGTGTGTGTGTGTGTGTGT
Source organism: Labrus mixtus (assembly GCF_963584025.1). Classification (NCBI taxonomy): domain Eukaryota; kingdom Metazoa; phylum Chordata; class Actinopteri; order Labriformes; family Labridae; genus Labrus; species Labrus mixtus. The sequence continues at coordinate 11,522 of NW_026870205.1, forward strand.
GTGTGTGTGTGTGTGTGTGTGTGTGTGTGTGTGTCCTGGAGGAATGCTAAAGGAAAACACAAAAGTGTGCCTGTGCGTTAAACTTCAGTATGAGTATAAGACTTGTAACTATTTGGTCTAACTGGTTGTCTACGGTAAACTGGGTCAGCAGTAACACAAAGGAAAAATAAAGGTTCATTAGTGTGTTTAATTCAAACTTATTTTGCAATGTGTCTTTCAAAACCTCCTTCACAGCATTTTTAAGTCATAACGAATCTGTAACATCGATGCATGGATTTGAGCACAGTCCTAGAGCATATCTGGATGTTCACTGAAGAGCTTCTGTTGCCTTTAAAGGTCCAGTCAGTGAGCTGTGTAGAGAGTGAGATGATAAAGGTATCTTACTATCTGATCATTAAGGAAACATGTTGAAGAGCTGGCTTCTCTGACAACAATGCAGCAGCCAGTATGTCCTCCTTCTAACTTTAGATTCTGCTCCTGAATGCTCTGGATTTGTTTGGACCAGAGAAGGTAGACGGTTTTAAGGCACCCCCCACACGGCTGTTTTGGACGCCCCTCGGTTTGCCAGATATGAGAGCAGTTATCAGGTCAACAGGTGTTGCAGCGATGGAAGCGGGCAAGAGAAGTGGTTCAGATAGAAGTGATTGTACCCGACCTAAAAAGCCTCTGCATGTTTCTAATAAGCTCCACGAGCAGAAACGTGCTCAAACTAGGATCAATATTGGAGATGCTTTTGAAAAATGGAGAGAGGTTAGAACACAGAAAGGTTTACAGACCCATGCAGAGCTGGATAAACACTGAAGCTTCAGAGTCCACCACATGGTGACCTGTGTGAGCATGGACTCTAGAGAGGAGGGGGGGGGGGGGGGGGGGGGGGAGACAGCTCTATATGATGTTTAGAATGTAGACTGCAGTACCCGTTTTAAACACTAGGGGGCAGAGTTACATACTGCTCCTTTAACACAGCCTACAGTTGAATCCAGCATGTGAGCTCTGTATCAATACATTGTTGTTAAACACCGCTTTCTGACCTGTAAGCTGACTCTCTAGATTTACAGTTAGTTCAGTTAGAGGTCTGTAGGACCAGACGGCGGTCTGTAGGACCAGACGGCGGTCTGTAGGACCAGACGGCGGTCCGTCCTGAGTGCTTCTTCAGGGCAGATTCGACCATATTGGTGAAACAAAATCTGATTACACCCCAATCATAGATGAAGTGATAAACAACACCCACCCTTCTTTCTTAACTGTCAGTGTGTGTGTGTGTGTGTGTGTGTGTGTGTGTGTGTGTGTGTGTGTGTGTGTGTGTGTGTGTGTGTGTGTGTGTGTGTGTGTGAACAGTGACAGACATGGCGTCAGCTGACAGCCCGGCTCGGTCTTATCTGCACTGCAGGAGTGACGTTAGAGAATCAGGAGGGGGGGGGACAGATAGAGAGGTAAAGGAGTGTGTGTTTGGGTGTTTGCCTGCATGTGTGTGTGTGTGTGTGTGTGTGTGTGTGTGTGTGTGTGTGTGTGTGTGTGTGTGTGTGTGCTTCACTTTTCAACACACACTTGTCACAATGTTCCTCGTTTTCATTTCTCCTCCCCGTTGACACCCGGCTCCTTTTCTGACCGCGCCCGCTGACATGACCTCCCCGCTGTCGGTTGAACATGACGCTGTTCAGACCTAAAGCTGGAGGAAAATAAGCAAAGAGAGACACTTTATTTATTTAAATTAATGTGTCAAACCCTCGCAGATATTCACCCTGCAATGGAAAGTATACGAACCGGCAGATCTTTCATTATTGGTTTTGAACAAGAACGAATAAGCCGATCGGGTTCACAAATGACCCCAACCATCTGACCTCCTTTGGAAGCCCTTCTGTAGCAGAAACAAGCCTTACTCATGGTGGTGATGAGAGGATGAAGCAGCACACTGCCTGAAAGCCATTAGTCTCTGAATGTGACTTTTGAAAGCCATCGATGGTGGCCGCCATTTTGGAAAAGCTGTCTCCAACTCACTTTCAATCAGCGTGGAAACAGTCAAAGAGCTGAAGCTCAGGAAGTCCTCAAACCTGCCCATCTGCAGTGTAAAAGCGCTTTGAGTAGTCAGAAGACTAGAAAAGCGTTATATAAGCTCAAGTCCATTTACCATCAGTCAGATTATGAGAGACTCTTAGCTTTCCCCCTGCAGAGTGTGTGCCAATAAAGGATCCAGGAACCAGGATGTAAACATGTTCATCTCTTCTTAACCCTCGGCGTTAATGGGACTCCCGAGGCTTTTTGGAGACAGCCTCAAGTGGACTCTCGAGGAACTGCAGGGTCTTTGCTCTTCCACCAGAGGTTGTCGCGTAGCCATTTTACTTTTGAACACATTTTCAAGCACATTTTTTTATTTATTAAGAAAGCCAGGATCTTTGAAATGAGCAGATATCACCTCACAACAATTAACCCCTCGCAGTTTGATACGAGAGAACAGGATTGGTGTTGGTAAGCGACACCATGTGCAGAAATCTAAACAAGACAGATGTTGGCCAATCGGCGCTGTGATTACTCTTTCACATTTTGCAAAGGGCAATACTGCTCAGAATACCAACTAATCTGTATTAGATGTGTGTAGAGAGATTAATAAAGCTCGTAATCATAACATGTGTGTGAGGTTTTTACAAATCAGCAAGCCAAAGAAGAAGAATCCCGCTCCCTGCAGGCTCTGTAACCAGCAGCTGTGATTAAGAACAATATTACATGTTTGGATTTTACACACACATAAGGATGCTCATGCATGCAAGCTGTGGTTGTCACCAGTTTCACTTTTCTGAGACAGAAACTGAAGATATTTCTTCATGCTTTTTTTTCCAGGGAGATGAGGGTAATAGAAAAACAAACGGTTCTCAATTCCAGACAAAAAGAAGATCCTCCTGGTTTTTTGGATGTGTAGTTAAAAGGAAGAGCAGAAGAGAGCAGCGATGGTGGACGGGCTGAATTGGACGAGGGTGAGAGGAGGTGGTTTTAGACGGAGAGATGACAGAGCAGAGGAGGAGGAGGAGGAGGAGGAGGCGAGAGAGGAGGTGAAGTAAGAGAGCCGTGGGAAATATTAGAAAGTGAGCGACAGAGGAAGAGAGAGTGGTGAGAGAGTCTGTGTGGATCTGTACATGTGTGACCTCTCTGAACCTCGACAGGTGACCAGGTGGAGTTTAAAAACAGCCTCACTCTCTTCCTCTCTGTTTCATGCCGTCGTGTGGTTAGCTGTTTGTTTCTCTCTCTCCCTCTCCTCTTGCTCTGCAGTTTGCTGCTCGAGCTCACCTGAAGACAATCAGCAATCAAAGTCTGCAGCATAAAAAGCAGGAGAGCGGAGCGAGCTGTGGCAGTGGGACATCGGTGTGTTTGAGAGCAAGAGCGGTCCTTACCCGCCTCCACTTTGTTCTGTACAGACTACACTGTCAGAATCAATGTGCAGAATGTAAACCTGTAGGGGTCCAACAGCTCATCAGTGGGGCAGGTCCAACCATCGTACCCCTTAACGAGGGTTCATGTTAGTCCACATGTGAGTAAAAATGCACCAACAGCTTCACCCCTGAATCCCAGAGTCCTCCGAACCTCATTGGTTAAATCGTCCTCAGTTTCCCATCGGGGGCCCAGACACACACACATGCCTGACTTAAAGCCTACTGGGAGCCCATCCCCCTAAAGCTTGGATGTGCTGCTGTCCCCAATTTCCCAACATTTGTGGATTGGATCCATTACGATAATTATTTGTTTTGAACATGAAATCAGAAAATAAAGAGTTGTGAAAGAAGAAGAAAAACTGTGAGAAGAGAATATGAGATACGGGAACCTAACGGTGCTTACATCAGGGCGCAGAGCCGTTCTCAAATGAAGCATACGGCCAAGTGAAAGGAACATCTCCACTCACACACGACAAATAATGATAGATTAGAGTTAAGCTCCTATAGTGTGCAGAGAGCAACGATATGACCCAAACAGCCGCACCACACACTAACAGATTCACTCACCAACAACCACAACTCTCACAACTACTAAATCTCTTGCGGTGTAAACAAAGATGGCAGACGTCAAGCAGGACAAGTTTTTTTTTACTGGAAAGTCACGAAGAAAAAACTATAGTTGACGTTGTTAGGATGGCATGAAGATGGGCTGTACAATGCTGAAGTGTAAAATCCTGCAGTTCCTGGAGTGTCCACTAGAGGCTGGCTGCAGAAGCACAGGAAGTCACATACACACCCATTCTAAAAAGTCTGTTTTTACAGCAGAGATTAACATGTTTACAGCCTGGTTCAAAAAACCAAATAGGTGTGATTAGCTCATGTCTCGATGGACACACACTGTACGGGGGTGAATGTTTTGATGACTCATCAGTTTTGATTTGATGAAGGATAAGAGTTATTCACAATAAGGCGTGTAGCTGACCTGATTGACAGGTGGGCGCGGTGTAACGGTTTGTCAGGAGGTTTAAAACCCGCCTCAGCTCCAGCTCTCAGCCTGTCGTTAGGTTGACTGAAAGTTAGACTGAGACAGCATTTCCAGCATGGAGACCGCCATCGATGGGACTGCAGCGCCCCCTGCAGGAACAGACGGGGGACGCCATCGATGGGACTCCAGCGCCCCCTGCAGGGACAGACGGGGGACGCCATCGATGGGACTGCAGCGCCCCCTGCAGGGACAGACGGGGGACGCCATCGATGGGACTGCAGCGCCCCCTGCAGGAACAGACGGGGGACGCCATCGATGGGACTGCAGCGCCCCCTGCAGGAACAGACGGGGGACGCCATCGATGGGACTGCAGCGCCCCCTGCAGGGACAGACGGGGGACGACACTCAGACTTCGTCCTGTAATATTCACAGCCTCATCCTTAACCATTCAAAAAACCTGACTTTGATTAGTTTAGTACAAGCAGGCGGGGATCCGGCTTTAACCAGAAGACAAACAAACTGAGTCGGGTAACGAACTCTTATCGAGTCAAAATCAAGTACATCCTTTTTTTAATGCCAATAAAGTTCTTCCTTCAGCTCGTAGATAACGTCTGAGTTGAACCCACTCAGTGCAAACCGCAGAGCAGCAGCCGCCACTTGTTTCTGTTTATGTCGATTTCTTTCTGTTTGTGTAACAGAGAACACATCAAAGAGACGACGGATTGTTTTTGCCTTTTCTCTCATTTTTCTTTTCCTTCCTTCATCTTTTTTTCTTGGCTCTCTATCTCCGTCACTCGGGGGGGGGGGGGGGGGGGGACATGGAAGCCATGTGACCCTGGATGATTTATCGGAACATTTCTCTTCTTTTTTTTTCCTTCCCTCTCTCTCTCTCTCTCTCTCTCTCTCTCTCTCCCTCTCTCTGTCTCTCTCTCTCTCTCTCTCTCTCTCTCTCTCTCTCTCTCTCTCTCTCTCCCCCTCTCTCTCTCTCTCTCTCCAGTTAGAGTAAATGACTGGTATGTGGAGGGACCCTGGAGCCCCCCCCTCACGGGCTATTAGGCCTCCCTCCACCTCCCCCCGTGGAGAGAGGAAGATAAGGGAAAATTGAAAATGAAGAGGATGGAGAGAGAGAGAGAGAGAGATTACTGCATCCACAGGCAGACCTCTTGTTCTACCCCACTATCTCCCCCCCCCCCCCCCCCCTCCTTTGAGCTTGATTAGCCGCCAACTTTAAGAGGCTTGTTATCAACCTTGGAGACGATGGAAGTTCATCGGCCGCAGGACTTGACTGATGGAGACGGGGATGGAGGCTTTCTCTGTGTGTGTGTGTGTGTGTGTGTGTGTGTGTGTGTGTGTGTGGAGGAAATGGCGTATATCTTTTTGAGTGATGTGGAGTCAACGGTAGAATGCGGTCAGTTCGTTCGTATCCGGGGCCGAGGGGGACTCCAACATGTCTGCTGGCTGCTCCTGCTGCAAACTAACGCTCCTTTTCTTAAGGTCATCCCCGTTTGAAACATCTTGTAAAAGACGCAGGGAAGTTAGAGATTTAAAATTTGTTCTGAACCAGTCAGGGCATGGAAAGTTTCTACTTTCATGTCTCTAATGTGATCCCCAATATGACCATCTAGTGTTTTTATTAGCGCCATTTTGTGCCTTTATTGGAGAGACAGGTCAGTGGATAGAGTCGGAAATCATGGAGAGAGAGAGAGAGAGAGAGTGGGGAATGACATGCGGGAAAGGAGACACAGGTGGGATTTGAACCTAGGCCGCCCACTTTGAGGACCACAGCCTCCACACATGGGTCGCGTGCTTTAACCACCAGCACCCCGTCAGCGTCTTTTTTAAGAGTAGAGAGCGTTTGCAACAGCAGACGGCCTCCTGGAGAAAAAGCACAGCGCCCATTGTTTTTCCCCGAACGCTCAAGTTGAAAATCGTTCAACTGGAGGAGAGGATTGTGGGTGAAAAAAGGAGACACTGAGAACAATTACATGAAATGAAGACTGAAGTTATTTTTGCTCTGTTTCTGTGAGAATGTGTCACATCTTGTGTTCCTGCTGTGAAAACAGAAGTCACAGTATATTTATATTTTCTCCTCAGACTAAAAAAAATCTTGTTGAAGATTGTTTTTCTCTTTTTGAAAAACAAAAACAAAAGGCGCTGTGGACGTCACCGGTGCTCTTTTCCAAATGTTTGATATTCCCCGTAGTTTTGCCACCGACAGATCGTGCGTCTTGTCTCCACATCCTCCTCGCTCCGCGTCTGGTCGGGAAATAAAATAAAAAAAACATAGAATAAAAAGTAACAGAGCTGTGTCGATAATACAGCGGCCGTTGTCAACAGACTGTTGTCATGGAGACGGGGCGGACGTGCAGTGCTTTTCTTCTCAGAGCAAAAACAAGCCATTCTGGAGAAAGTTCCCCGCAAATCCTAAACGCTCTTTTCACCGGCGCTCAGTGCGGACACGAGGAACAGACAGTTTAAAAACATCACATGGTTCTTTGGACCAATCAGAATCAACCTCTTTGGTTCTCTGTGCACAACAAGTTGGAAAAAAAAAATCATTAGAGTATTTTCTTTACAGTTGCCGTGGCGACAGTGATGAGCAGCTCCCTGTAGTTTTTATCAGCTGCTCTTCATGACCTGATGAACATCGTCTCTCTCTCCTCTCTCAGTCTCTCGTCCTCGCCGGCTCTCGACGAGGCCTCAGAGGACGACAGCGCCGTGTAAACATTCCCAGCCCTCTGAATGCGTCTGTCTGCCGGGGTGATGCATCTCTGCGGCCCGACTGTTTACTGGCCGAAGAATGTTAAGAATATAGGCTTCACTACGGTGTGTGTGTGTGTGTGTGTGTGTGTGTGTGTGTGTGTGTGTGTGCGTGTGTGTCTGTGTCTGTGTCTGTGTGTGTGTGTGTGTGTGT
>NW_026870206.1:7500-10000 GCF_963584025.1 Labrus mixtus
CACATTCAGACTCACATTCAGATTCACATTCAGATTCACATTCAGATTCACATTCAGACTCACATTCAGATTCACATTCAGATTCAGATTCAGATTCACATTCAGATTCACATTCAGACTCACATTCAGATTCACATTCAGACTCACATTCAGATTCACATTCAGACTCACATTCAGATTCACATTCAGATTCACATTCAGATTCACATTCAGACTCAGATTCACATTCAGATTCACATTCAGATTCACATTCAGACTCACATTCAGATTCACATTCAGACTCACATTCAGATTCAGATTCAGATTCACATTCAGATTCACATTCAGATTCACATTCAGACTCACATTCAGACTCACATTCAGACTCACATTCAGACTCACATTCAGACTCAGACTCACATTCAGATTCACATTCAGATTCACATTCAGACTCAGACTCACATTCAGACTCAGACTCACATTCAGACTCACATTCAGACTCACATTCAGACTCACATTCAGACTCACATTCAGACTCAGACTCACATTCAGATTCACATTCAGATTCACATTCAGACTCAGACTCACATTCAGACTCACATTCAGATTCACATTCAGACTCAGACTCACATTCAGACTCACATTCAGATTCACATTCAGACTCAGACTCACATTCAGATTCAGATTCAGACTCAGACTCACATTCAGACTCACATTCAGACTCACATTCAGACTCACATTCAGATTCACATTCAGACTCAGACTCACATTCAGATTCACATTCAGATTCACATTCAGATTCACATTCAGACTCAGACTCACATTCAGACTCACATTCAGATTCACATTCAGACTCACATTCAGACTCACATTCAGACTCACATTCAGACTCACATTCAGACTCAGACTCACATTCAGACTCAGACTCACATTCAGACTCAGACTCACATTCAGATTCAGATTCAGATTCACATTCAGACTCACATTCAGATTCACATTCAGACTCAGACTCACATTCAGACTCACATTCAGATTCACATTCAGACTCACATTCAGACTCACATTCAGACTCAGACTCACATTCAGATTCACATTCAGATTCACATTCAGACTCAGACTCACATTCAGATTCAGATTCACATTCACATTCAGACTCACATTCAGACTCACATTCAGATTCACATTCAGACTCAGACTCACATTCAGATTCACATTCAGACTCAGACTCACATTCAGATTCAGATTCAGATTCACATTCAGACTCACATTCAGACTCACATTCAGATTCACATTCAGACTCAGACTCACATTCAGACTCACATTCAGATTCACATTCAGACTCACATTCAGACTCACATTCAGATTCACATTCAGACTCAGACTCACATTCAGATTCACATTCAGATTCAGATTCAGATTCACATTCAGACTCAGACTCACATTCAGATTCACATTCAGATTCAGACTCACATTCAGACTCACATTCAGATTCACATTCAGACTCACATTCAGACTCACATTCAGATTCACATTCAGACTCACATTCAGATTCACATTCAGACTCACATTCAGATTCACATTCAGATTCACATTCAGATTCACATTCAGACTCACATTCAGACTCACATTCAGACTCAGATTCACATTCAGATTCACATTCAGATTCAGATTCACATTCAGATTCAGATTCACATTCAGATTCACATTCAGATTCACATTCAGATTCACATTCAGACTCACATTCAGATTCAGATTCACATTCAGATTCACATTCAGATTCACATTCAGATTCACATTCAGACTCACATTCAGATTCACATTCAGATTCACATTCAGATTCACATTCAGACTCACATTCAGATTCAGACTCACATTCAGATTCAGACTCAGACTCACATTCAGATTCACATTCAGATTCACATTCAGATTCACATTCAGGCTCAGACTCACATTCAGATTCAGATTCAGATTCAGACTCATTCAGATTCACATTCAGATTCAGACTCACATTCAGACTCACATTCAGATTCAGACTCACATTCAGATTCACATTCAGATTCACATTCAGACTCAGACTCACATTCAGATTCACATTCAGACTCACATTCAGATTCAGATTCACATTCAGGCTCAGACTCACATTCAGATTCAGATTCAGATTCAGACTCATTCAGATTCACATTCAGATTCAGACTCACATTCAGACTCACATTCAGATTCAGACTCACATTCAGATTCACATTCAGATTCACATTCAGATTCAGACTCACATTCAGATTCACATTCAGACTCACATTCAGATTCACACACTCAGATTCAGATTCAGATTCAGACTCAGATTCAGACTCAGATTCAGATTCAGATTCAGACTCAGATTCAGATTCAGATTCAGACTCAGATTCAGATTCAGACTCAGATTCAGATTCAGACTCAGATTCAGACTCAGATTCAGACTCAGATTCAGACTCAGACTCATACTCAGACTCAGATTCAGACTCAGACTCAGACTCAGACTCAGACT
>NW_026870206.1:17500-19405 GCF_963584025.1 Labrus mixtus
TCAGAGAGTGCTGTGATAGAAAAACATCAGCACAGTAGCTCCTCCCTCTTTTTCTTCTTCCACTTCCTGTTTCCTTCACAAACACAACCTTCACTTTCCTGCTGCTCTTTCTCCACGTTGTAGTGAAGGTGGATCTCTGACTCTTGTGACCGAGCGTGCTCGTTCTGTGGCGAGCGTCGCTCTCTCGTTCTGTGGCGAGCGTGCTCGTTCTGTGGCGAGCGTCGCTCTCTCGTTCTGTGGCGAGTGTCGCTCTCTCGTTCTGTGGCGAGTGTCGCTCTCTCGTTCTGTGGCGAGCGTCGCTCTCTCGTTCTGTGGCGAGCGTCGCTCGTTCTGTGGCGAGCGTGCTCGTTCTGTGGTGAGTGTCGCTCGTTCTGTGGCGAGCGTCGCTCGTTCTGTGGTGAGTGTCGCTTGTTCTGTGGCGAGCGTCGCTCGTTCTGTGGCGAGCGTCGCTCGTTCTGTGGTGAGTGTCGCTCGTTCTGTGGCGAGCGTCGCTTGTTCTGTGGCGAGCGTCGCTCGTTCTGTGGTGAGTGTCGCTCTCTCGTTCTGTGGCGAGCGTCGCTCTCTCGTTCTGTGGTGAGTGTCGCTCTCGTTCTGTGGCGAGCGTGCTCGTTCTGTGGTGAGTGTCACTCTCTCGTTCTGTGGTGAGTGTCGCTCTCTCGTTCTGTGGCGAGCGTCGCTCGTTCTGTGGCGAGCGTGCTCGTTCTGTGGTGAGTGTCACTCTCTCGTTCTGTGGCGAGCGTCGCTCTCTCGTTCTGTGGCGAGTGTCACTCTCTCGTTCTGTGGCGAGCGTCGCTCTCTCGTTCTGTGGCGAGCGTCGCTCTCTCGTTCTGTGGCGAGCGTGCTCGTTCTGTGGTGAGTGTCGCTCTCTCGTTCTGTGGTGAGTGTCGCTCTCTCGTTCTGTGGTGAGTGTCGCTCTCTCGTTCTGTGGTGAGTGTCGCTCTCTCGTTCTGTGGTGAGCGTCGCTCTCTCGTTCTGTGGTGAGTGTCGCTCTCTCGTTCTGTGGTGAGTGTCGCTCTCTCGTTCTGTGGTGAGTGTCGCTCTCTCGTTCTGTGGCGAGCGTCGCTCTCTCGTTCTGTGGTGAGTGTCGCTCTCTCGTTCTGTGGTGAGTGTCGCTCTCTCGTTCTGTGGTGAGTGTCGCTCTCTCGTTCTGTGGTGAGTGTCGCTCTCTCGTTCTGTGGTGAGTGTCGCTCTCTCGTTCTGTGGCGAGCGTGCTCGTTCTGTGGCGAGTGTCGCTCTCTCGCTCTGTGGCGAGTGTCGCTTGTTCTGTGGCGAATGTCGCTCTCTCGTTCTGTGGCGAGCGTCCTCGTTCTGTGGCGAGTGTCGCTCTCTCGTTCTGTGGCGAGCGTCCTCGTTCTGTGGCGAGTGTCGCTCTCTCGTTCTGTGGCGAGCGTCCTTGTTCTGTGGCGAGCGTCCTCGTTCTGTCGTGAGTTTCACTCTCTCGTTCTGTGTCGAGTTTCGCTCTCTCGTCCTCGTTCTATGGCGAGCGTCCTCGTTCTGTGTCGAGTTTCGCTCTCTCGTTCTGTGGCGAGTTTCGCTCTCTCGTTCTGTGGCGAGTTTCGCTCTCTCGTTCTGTGGCGAGTTTCGCTCTCTCGTTCTGTGGCGAATGTCGCTCTCTCGTCCTGTGGCGGAGTTTCGCTCTCTCGTCCTCGTTCTATGGCGAGCGTCCTCGTTCTGTGTCGAGTTTCGCTCTCTCGTTCTGTGGCGAGTTTCGTTCTCTCGTTCTGTGGCGAGTTTCGCTCTCTCGTTCTGTGGCGAGTTTCGCTCTCTCGTTCTGTGGCGAATGTCGCTCTCTCGTCCTGTGGCGAGTTTCGCTCTCTCGTCCTCGTTCTATGGCGTTCTTCTGACCGCTCTTCACGCTCGAGGTCACAAAGAAGTGTGTTAATCTCGCCTCGTACGGCGTGTTGA
>NW_026870207.1:5000-7500 GCF_963584025.1 Labrus mixtus
TTGATTCCTACAGGTGTCACACTCAACACGCTCATCAGAACTGACTTTCTTTCCAACCCGACTCATTCCCCTGCAAAGTCAAACTCATTGGGTTTCATATGAAGCCTCGTTTCTCCGCACAAAAGGGAATGAGATTATTTCCTGGTGGCAGGTCGGCTCGTCTGGAAGCCTTCAGGCTGATAAACTGGGACACAGCAGTGATAGTCGGCCATTATCATCGAGCCGCTAATGCCCAGCCCGACATGGAGTGTGTGATGGTTTACAGACGATTAGTAACGGCAGCGTCTTTGATTCTCCAATTTATAAAGTGAGAGGAAAACTGGGAATGTTTTTATAATGAGATTCTCCGAGGCTAAAAATAAATGTTATGAATTAAAGGTCCAATCAGTGAAATGTGATTGAATTTTAATAACAATAACTCTTTCCACAAGTGGAAGTGTAAATACCTGGTATTATTCTATTATTGTATTTTTTCACCCTTTATATAACGGATGTAAATACGTTTGATTTTTAACTTCTTGTTATTTTTAATAATCATATTCCTGCTTCCTGTTTTCTAGAGCTGTTGTAACACAAAACATTTCCCCCATGGGGGATCAATAAAGTTTATCTTTATCTTTTCATAAAGGTCCAATCAGTGAGCTGTGTAGAGAGTGAGATGATAAAGGTATCTTACTATCTGATCATTAAGGAAACATGTTGAAGTGCTGGCTTCTCTGACAACAATGCAGCAGCCAGTATGTCCTCCTTCTAACTTTAGATTCTGCTCCTGAATGCTCCTGAAACCAACTCTCACTTTCACACGCTCTTCTTCTTCTTCTTCAGATGAAACTACTGAATCTCTTCTCCTCCAACAGAACCGCCCTCCACGTTAGACAGCGAGGAGACAACCTGATGACCTTTAATGACCTTTAAATCAGACATTTAACCAAAGACTGAACGAGTCACTTCAGCTCCAACAGTCGACGTTTCTGATCAGATAAACAGTTTGATGTAACCATGGCAACACATTCATCCTTCCACCCCCCCCATTGGTCGGTTGGCTCCTACCTTTTCTGCAGACTGCGCCGTGCCGAAGAAGATGGGTATAAAAGCGAGCCACACGATGCAGGTGGTGTACATGGTGAACCCGATGGGCTTGGCCTCGTTAAAGTTCTCGGGCACGCCGCGGGTCTTGATGGCGTAAACAGTACACGTCACCATCAATAAGATACTGTATCCCAACGAGCAGATGATCTGAAGATCCGTGATGTCGCACTTCAACACGCCGCGCGCCAGATCCGGGTTGAAGGTCTTCTGCTCATCGTAGTCGACGATGGTGTTCGGCGGGTCCGCCACGAACCAGACAAACACGCCGAGCAGCTGCACCGAGATGAGGCTGGAGGTGACGGCGAGCTGCGAGGTGGGGCTGATCAGCCGCGGCGCCGTCACCGACTTCTTCCCCTCCTCGAAGATCCGGTAGATCCGGTTGGTTTTGGTGAGCAGGGCGGCGTAGCTGATGCACATCCCCAGCCCGAGGAAGATCCGCCTGAAGGAGCACACGCCCACGTCGGGTTTGGCGATCATGAGGAACGTGATGATGTAACAGAGGAAGATCCCCGTCAGGAGGACGTAGCTCAGCTCCCGGCCCGAAGCTCGCACTATCGGCGTGTCGTTGTACCGTATGAACGTGGCCATGACGAAGATGGTGGCGATGATCCCGAGCATCGCCAGGAACACGGGGATGATGGCCCACGGCGAGCTCCACTCCAGCCGGGTGATGGGGATGGGCTGGCAGGCGGTGCGGTTGGGGTTGGGCCTCATGTTGTACGAGCAGAGTTTACAGGAGAACTCGTCCGCCTGGTACTGGTAGCCGTCGCAGGGCTCGCAGTGCCAGCAGCACGCCATGCCTTTCACCACCTTCTTCCTCTCGCCGCTCCGACACGGGAGGCTGCACACGGATGAGGGGACGTCCAGCTCGCCACGAGGCCACTGCAGGTCGTCCATCTGGAGACAGAGACACAATCAACGGTTAGATCAGTGGAGGGTTAAAACACTCTGTCTACAGAAGATCTTTAAAGGGTTAATCGTCCTGACACGAGAAGAACGAGCGAGCCTGTTACTCCCCCGTGTGAAGCGTCTTTGGGTCCATTAAAAGTCACAACATAAATATTGTTCAGTCAAAACTGAGTGAGTTGAGAATACAGCACCAACTCCAGTCCAGCTGTTGGTGACGAGGAGCTGCAGAACTCTGTGACTCACAAAATGTCTCCATGGAGAAGAAGCAAACAGCTCTGGGGTGCGTTCCAATTGTAATTTTTTCTTAGGAAGGTTCCTCACTGAGTGACATGAAGCATTTAAGTGGCGGCCGTGATAAGCGCCGTTTGAATTCTCTAAAAGTTAAGGAAAGGTGGGTCAATGCTTCCTTTATAACCTCCTTTAGGATACACTGGACCATCCTTTAGGATGGATCCTTGCGGCCGCAACATTTAAAGCGAGTCGCTCATCCGACCGTTCAGGA
>NW_026870208.1:0-55000 GCF_963584025.1 Labrus mixtus
AAAATGAGTGTCTGTGTACGTCTGAAAGTGAAACACAGCGTCGTGTGATGAGCTGGTTGTTCCCCTGAGAGTCTGATGTGTGTTACTGTCACAGTGTGTCATCAACACCTGCTGTATAAATAACAGCGTACAGTCGAATCAGCTGACTGTGAACTACTCTGATCTATGACTGAAAACACACACACACTCAGAGACGAAGCTTCGGGTACCTTCAAACAGACCCTATAGGGCACCTTTAAACAGACATAAAAAGGGTTCCTTAAAACAGAGCCTGGAAGAGTATACTTGGGGAAAAGTCTATTCAGCATCTTGTAGAAAAAAGACTCAGGGTATCTTTAAAGGGTACTAAAAGATCATTTTCACATATGTCATGGCCTTCTTAAAAACAGACTCAAGAGAACATTTTTGGGAAACTTTGGAAAAGGGTAACTTGAAAAAGATGCAAAGGGCTACCTGGAAACAGATTCTAAGGCCTTATAATAAATGATGTAAACAAACCTTACAGGGTACCTAAAAACAGCCTCTGTTTCAAGGCACCCTTTTTTCAACAGATATCTTAGCAGGGTTTTTAAACACAGACTCTAAAGCGGCTTTTTACTGAGCACCTGGAAACAGAAACGTACACTTTATAATCAATGGGGTACCTCGAAACTGATGCCGAAGGTTACCTAGAAACAAATACGTTTAAATAGACGCAAAGGGATACCAGGAAACAGAAACTAACACTTTATTGTAAATGGGGTACCTTAGAACAGGTTTCAAGGGGTACCTTGAATCAAATCTCCAAAACAAACCCTACAGGGGATCTTTGAACAGACATGGAAAGGATTATTTTCAGCATCTTGTAGCAGACACTTAAGGGTACCTAAAAACAGCCTCTGTTTCAAGGCACCCCTTTAATTTCAAAAGATGTCCCAGGGTTCTTAAACACAGACTCTAAAGCAGATTGTTTTGGGGCACTTTGGAAAAGACACAAAGGGCTTCCTGCAGAAACGTTTACTTTATTGTGAATGGGGTACCTCGAAGGTTATCTTGAAATAAATTCTGAGATTTCCTTTAAACTGACACCTGAAAGCACTTTGCAGCAAAAGTCACACACACACACACACACACACACACACACACACACACACACACACACACACACATTATCTATATCTCTCCATCTTATAGATTTAGTTCAGCAGAGCAGCCTGAAACTATCCAGCACATCAGTGATTCTAACATTTTAAATTCACACAGCAGCTTCAATTTTACAGAAACTGCAGCTCTTGAATCTTCGTGTTAAAGTGATGATTGGGGTTCTAGGTATCAGTGTTTAATCTGAGTGGAGATCAGATCTGCAGGTTAATCTGTTCCTCATATTTTTATCTGACCGTCACAGACAGATTCTTACATCCTCTTCCTCTTCCTCCTCTTCCTCCTCTTCCTCCTCTTCCTCTTCCTCCTCCTCCTCTTCCTCTTCCTCCTCTTCCTCTTCCTCCTCCTCCTCTTCCTCTTCCTCCTCTTCCTCTTCCTCCTCCTCCTCTTCCTCTTCCTCCTCTTCCTCTTCCTCCTCCTCCTCTTCCTCCTCCTCCTCTTCCTCCTCTTCCTCCTCCTCCTCCTCCTCTTCCTCCTTCTCCTCCTCCTCCTCCTCCTCCTCCTCTTCCTCCTTCTCCTCCTCCTCTTCCTCCTCCTCCTCTTCCTCCTTCTCCTCCTCCTCACATTTTTATCGTTGATCTTCAGCTCCTCATCTCTCTGCTCAGATATTCTCACTTTTCGCATGTCACGAACAGAATTCAACTGAAATGTGTCTTTAGATAAAAGTGTGTCTGATTTGTGATCGTGAGCTGTACTAAAAAGTTCCTCCAGTGTCCACTAGAGTCTGTCTCCTGCAGTGAGTCAGTCCCCATAGAGCCACATGTTAAAATGTCTAACTTTACAGCTGCAGTTCCTCCAGTGTCCACTAGAGTCTGTCTCCTGCAGTGAGTCAGTCCTCATAGAGCTCTATGTTAAAATGTCTAACTTTACAGCTGCAGTTCCTCCAGTGTCCACTAGAGTCTGTCTCCTGCAGTGAGTCAGTCCCCATAGAGCTCTATGTTAAAATGTCTAACTTTACAGCTGCAGTTCCTCCAGTGTCCACTAGAGTCTGTCTCCTGCAGTGAGTCAGTCCTCATAGAGCTCTATGTTAAAATGTCTAACTTTACAGCTGCAGTTCCTCCAGTGTCCACTAGAGTCTGTCTCCTGCAGTGAGTCAGTCCTCATAGAGCTCTATGTTAAAATGTCTAACTTTACAGCTGCAGTTCCTCCAGTGTCCACTAGAGTCTGTCTCCTGCAGTGAGTCAGTCTCCATAGAGCTCTATGTTAAAATAAACATGTTTACATCCTGGTATAAAAACAGTTTGGGTCTCTAGATCTCATTTCTCTCTTCAACTGTACGGGCTGAATGTTTCTACAAATCACCTGTTTACATTAAATTAAAGCTTAAAGTGAAGTAGAATTAGGGGGTGTGGCCTGTTTGAGTGACAGTTGGGAGCTTCTAGATGTCACCTCAGTTAATTCTAATGATCTGTCTTTCTGTGAGCTTCACTGTCAGTCCAGCAAGTCTGATCTCCACTTTTTACACCCAGCCACATTAGAACATATTTTATTTATGATTGTACTAATTAACTCATTATCTTTTTATTATATTCGCCGTATAAAACAATCCTCCAGTTATGCAGCCAAACAAACACACTGCAGTGATATTACTCGAGTAAATCACAGAGTGTTTTCACAGAAGAACAAAGCTCCCTAATGTGATGTGATGTTCTCATAAAATGACCTTATAATCAAACGCCTATCGTTGGTACTTTGTCCACGTTATGACCTCCTGACGGAGCGAGGGAACACAAACACCACCCAGCGACCTTCACAGAGCTGTTAGTCACAGCTCTGTGAAGTTTCACTGTTTGTTTATTGATGCAATCAACTTCACAGCTCATCAATAAATCAAATAAATGAATCACAAGATGAATCAATAATGAAATCATAGTAAATACCAGCCCGTGTCCATTAAGAGGGTTAGGGTTACTCCTTAATAGCTGTGTTCAGACATTTACGCCCCTGTGATGTCACTCCTTCAGTCTGAATGTCATGGAGGTGTAATGTGGGGACGAAGTGACCCCTCCTCTGTACCGTCTTCAGAGGTAGTAACAGAGAGACAGGATCAGCTGAGCCAGAAGGGGGAGTGCTGCAGCTAGACGTCTAACTATATATAACACGTATCGATAATAAAAACGGATCCATTTTTTAAATTTCACCCCCCGTACAGTGTGTGTCCATCATGAGCTAATCACACCTATTTGGTTTTTTGAACCAGGCTGTAAACATGTTAATCTCTGCTGTAAAAACAGACTTTTTAGAATGGGTGTGTATGTGACTTCCTGTGCTTCTGCAGCCAGCCTCTAGTGGACACTCCAGGAACTGCAGGATGTTACACTTCAGCATCTAGTGGACACTCCAGGAACTGCAGGATTTTACACTTCAGCCTCTAGTGGACACTCCAGGAACTGCAGGATTTTACACTTCAGCATCTAGTGGACACTCCAGGAACTGCAGGATTTTACACTTCAGCCTCTAGTGGACACTCCAGGAACTGCAGGATGTTACACTTCAGCATCGGCTTCATTTTTAAACACTGGAGGTTACTGCTTTCTAAAAATCCACCAGAACCCGACCCCTCCATCTTTGCCACAGTTAGTACAGTCCACCAGGAAGTCGGGTATAAAAAGAGCACACCAGGATGTTCAGGTGTTTAAGAGGAGGAGCTCAGAGCGGGGAGGACAGGTATGAAACACTAACACAACTTCAAAGACTAAACTGTAAAATAAGCTTGAGACCTAAATGTTTGTCTTTAAGATATCCCGCTGTGTGTTCCTTTATATAATTATGTTTTACTAGATACATTTTTTTAGAATGGGTGTGTATGTGACTTCCTGTGCTTCTGCAGCCAGCCTCTAGTGGACACTCCAGGAACTGCAGGATGTTACACTTCAGCCTCTAGTGGACACTCCAGGAACTGCAGGATGTTACACTTCAGCCTCTAGTGGACACTCCGGGTACTGCAGGATGTTACACTTCAGCCTCTAGTGGACACTCCAGGAACTGCAGGATGTTACACTTCAGCATCTAGTGGACACTCCAGGAACTGCAGGATGTTACACTTCAGCCTCTAGTGGACACTCCAGGAACTGCAGGATGTTACACTTCAGCATCTAGTGGACACTCCAGGAACTGCAGGATGTTACACTTCAGCCTCTAGTGGACACTCCAGGAACTGCAGGATTTTACACTTCAGCCTCTAGTGGACACTCCAGGAACTGCAGGATGTTACACTTCAGCCTCTAGTGGACACTCCAGGAACTGCAGGATGTTACTCTTCAGCATCAGCTTCATTTTCTGACTGCACACTACATTTCTGGTTTATATTTTGGTTTGGATTTTATACTTTTTTTTACATTTCATTTGATCATCTCAGTCACTACAGATCTTACAGACCGCACCTTTAAAGTCAGAATGTAAATCGATTGTTTCACTTTAACATGCAGCCCGATCCTCGTCTGCAGATTGTTAGAAACTTTTATCATTGATTTATAAACTTCTTTTATTTTAAAGGAAGTTTTATAGATTTAAAAACATCAGTTAAAGTTCAGACACAGTCACACCAGCGATGCTCTGGATGAATGAATGAATGAATGAACGGGGTTTCCCTCACTCTGTCACACAGCTCAGCCTTACATCATTACCTCAGTTTAACCAGGAACACAAAGAGTCCAAACATGAAGAAAACACTCAAATCAATTCTACAAATCACAAAAATCGGAGAAAACAAACCGTTCCTTCTTCTTTTCTCGTGTTTAAAGAACATTTAGAAAATTCAAATCTCAAAAATTTAAACCAGAATTTGATCACTTGCAGAATATTTGATGTATAAAAACAGATAATTCAGTTTATAAAGATGAAGAAGATCAGACTCTCTACACCAACATGAAACTAAAGATATTCCCTCTGTAGATTATAATAACACCCAAAGTGATCATCTGCAGCGAGCAGCAGCAGCAGAGTCCAGAGACAGAGAGGAGGAGAGTCATGTCACAGCGCAGAAACACTCCCTCTGAGAGCACGGGCAGACTTTCTGAAGGGGGGGGGGGTCTTACCTGGTCACAGGTGCATGAAGACGCAGCTCCGCGCTCAGAAAAGCATCAGAAAGTTTCCAGTTTCAGCTCAGACGCTCTGAACCGAGATCAGCTGCTCGCAGACAGAACACACAGCTTCATCATCATCCTCCTCCTCTGGCTGCTGGAGACACTCTTCAACCTGCAGCTGCTCCACTGCGCCTTTATAGCGGGGGAAGCCTCACACACACACACAGGAGGAGGAGGAGAGAGGAGGAGAGAGGAGGAGAGAGGAGCAGTCTGCAGCGCCTCCTGCAGGTCGAGTGCAGGAAGCACATGATGGAAAAAGAGTTCCAGGAGCTGTCAGAGGAAATACAGACAGAGAGACCAAACCCTGAACCATGCTCTGCTAATTAAAGACAAAGTTTTAAAGCAAATTATTAATGCAGTGGTTAGCGCTGTAGCCGTACAGTGAGGAGGTTCCTGGTTTGAATCCCCGTCCTTCAGGAGTCTCTCTGTGAGGAGGTTCCTGGTTTGAATCCCCGTCTGACGGGAGTCTCTCTGTGAGGAGGTTCCTGGTTTGAATCCCCGTCTGACAGGAGTCTCTCTGTGTGGAGGTTCCTGGTTTGAATCCCCGTCCTTCAGGAGTCTCTCTGTGTGGAGGTTCCTGGTTTGAATCCCCGTCTGTCAGGAGTCTCTCTGTGAGGAGGTTCCTGGTTTGAATCCCCGTCCTTCTGGAGTCTCTCTGTGAGGAGGTTCCTGGTTTGAATCCCCGTCCTTCTGGAGTCTCTCTGTGAGGAGGTTCCTGGTTTGAATCCCCGTCCTTCAGGAGTCTCTCTGTGTGGAGGTTCCTGGTTTGAATCCCCGTCTGACGGGAGCCTCTCTGTGAGGAGGTTCCTGGTTTGAATCCCCGTCTGTCAGGAGTCTCTCTGTGAGGAGGTTCCTGGTTTGAATCCCCGTCTGTCAGGAGTCTCTCTGTGAGGAGGTTCCTGGTTTGAATCCCCGTCCTACAGGAGTCTCTCTGTGAGGAGTCTGCATGTTCTTCATGTGTGGGTTCTCTCCTGGTTCTCCGTCTTCCTCCCACAGTCCAAACACATGCTCGTTAGGTTAACTGCTGACTCTAAATTGTCTGTAGGTGTGAATGTGAGTGTGGCTGGTTGTCTGTCTCTACATGTCAGCTCTGTGATTGGCTGGTGAACAGTCCAGTGTGTAACCCCGCCTCTCACCCAATGACAGCTGGGATCGGTTCCAGACCCCCACCGATCCAGCAAGTAAAAATGAACAGATAATGGATGGCAGGATGGATGTTATTTTGCAGTGTGTAAATGTCTACCTTAATTTAGTCAAAGCGTTTTTTTTCCAACAGCCCTTGAACGCACCAGAGAGGATGTCCACAAAACAGATTTTCCGAGCGGTACCTAAACGCAACATACAACATAAAAGAGACCGTTTGTGCCTGTGTGTGTTTGAGAGGCGGAGTCAAAACAAATGGAATAAACTACCGCAAAACCGGAAGTCGCCGTGTATTATTTCAGAATAAAGCAAACCATGAACCTTTTTTTGTTTTGTTTGGATAAATATGAGAAAACCTTTTTATTTTATTGTAAATTAAAAAAAATATATAAAATCATAAAGTCAAACTGTTTTATGTTAAAGTTCTGACACAATTTTAGGACTTTTCTCTGATCTTTAAATTCTTAAACTTTTAATAATAAGAAAAAAACCTTTTTGTTAATTTAGTAAAACAGAAGTAAAGGAACACAGCGGGATATCTTAAAGACTAACCTTTAGGTCTCGAGCTATTATTTTACAGTTTAGTTTTTCAAGTTGTGTTTAAGTGTCGTACCTGTCCTATCCGCTCTGAACATCCTGGTGTATTCTTTTTTGCTGCATTCATGTGGTGTCAGACACATCGGAAAAACGATTTTCCGAGTTGTAAAATCAACATGAACACCTACTCAAGTCGAAACAACAACTCGGAAACTCGGAAAAGAATGAGGTGCCCGACTTCCCGACTTGACGTCAGAATCGTCATCACCTGGGGCAAAATATGTTTTGTTAATGTTAACATACTTTTAATTAATTCAGGTATTGCACATCAACTTTTTGCTCAAATATAACTTGTAACAGTTACATTTCACTGATCTTCTTCTTCGTAGCATCAATTCTTTGTTGCTGTTGTTACAACATTCAGACTTTCCGACCTGAAATCACTTGAACACACTGAAGTCAGAAGAACAACTTCCCAACTCGGGAACTTGGATCACCCGAGCAGCATTTATGCCGGACTTCCTGGTGGACTGTACAAACTGTGGCAAAGATGGAGGGGGTTCTAGTTGTTTTAGAAAGCACCATCCTCCAGTGTTGAAAATGAAGCTGATGCTGAAGTGTAACATCCGGCAGTTCCTGGAGTGTCCACTAGAGGCTGAAGTGTAAAATCCTGCAGTTCCTGGAGTGTCCACTAGAGGCTGAAGTGTAACATCCTGCAGTTCCTGGAGTGTCCACTAGAGGCTGAAGTGTAACATCCTGCAGTTCCTGGAGTGTCCACTAGAGGCTGAAGTGTAAAATCCTGCAGTTCCTGGAGTGTCCACTAGAGGCTGAAGTGTAAAATCCTGCAGTTCCTGGAGTGTCCACTAGAGGCTGAAGTGTAACATCCTGCAGTTCCTGGAGTGTCCACTAGAGGCTGAAGTGTAAAATCCTGCAGTTCCTGGAGTGTCCACTAGAGGCTGAAGTGTAACATCCTGCAGTTCCTGGAGTGTCCACTAGAGGCTGAAGTGTAACATCCTGCAGTTCCTGGAGTGTCCACTAGAGGCTGAAGTGTAACATCCTGCAGTTCCTGGAGTGTCCACTAGAGGCTGAAGTGTAACATCCTGCAGTTCCTGGAGTGTCCACTAGAGGCTGAAGTGTAACATCCTGCAGTTCCTGGAGTGTCCACTAGAGGCTGGCTGCAGAAGCACAGGAAGTCACATACACACCCATTCTAAAAAGCCTGTTTTTACAGCAGAGATTAACATGTTTACAGCCTGGTTCAAAAAACCAAATAGGTGTGATTAGCTCATGTCTCGATGGACACACACTGTACGGGGGGTGAATGTTTTGATGACTCATCAGTTTTGATTTGATGAAGGATAAGAGTTATTCACAATAAGGCGTGTAGCTGACCTGATTGACAGGTGGGCGCGGTGTAACGGTTTGTCAGGAGGTTTAAAACCCGCCTCAGCTCCAGCTCTCAGCCTGTCGTTAGGTTGACTGAAAGTTAGACTGAGACAGCATTTCCAGCATGGAGACCGCCATCGATGGAACTCCAGCGCCCCCTGCAGGGACAGACGGGGGACGCCACTCAGGCTTCAAACATTCAGATTTTACAGTCTCTGGTTGTAACAGTTCTACGTCCAGCCTGAACCCTCCGTTTGCTACAACAAACGATCAAACGCCTTGAATGCAATGTTCTGAGAGGGGGAAATCACTCAGGGTTCAAACATTAAGATTTACAGTCAGTGTGGCTTTTGGGTAATTTTGAGATTGATTCTGCTTTTAACCTTTAATATAAACCTATTTAAAAACTGAGATATTTTTTTACTTGTGCGCACAAGATATATATATTTTTTAACTTTCTGGAATAACAGGGGCTCCATGTCGTACTAATCCTCTTCCATAGGTTTGAAACTAAAGGAAAAAGTTAATTTAAATAATTTCCACTTTAGGAATGAAAAAAATAAAAGCTAATTCTTGTAGCACAGGTTAGAAAAACAATGAAATCAAAATCCGACCGCAGAAAGTGAAAAACCCTTCTCCAATCATCGGCTACCAAAATGAGCTTTTATTTTGATAAGTTAAACCGGAAGTTACTTGTGTTTAGTATAACGTGAGTCAATGCGGAAGTTGTAACTCGGTTCAGCAGCAGAGACACAAAGCAGGGAGAGAGAGAGAGAGAGTTCAACTTCGCAGCTGGAAACTTTATTTCTCTTAAAACCGGAAGAAACCTGAACGGTGAGTTTTAGTGCTCAAACTTTCGCGTTGTTTTGATGTTTTACGGTAAATTTATGTCTGTTTTAGCGGGAACTTTGGCAGATTTTAGGCCATCGTTAACTGCTGATGACGAGCCCCCGAGAGGAGCGCGTTCTCTCCCACGGAGGAAGCGCCGCGCGCCAGACTCCTTTTAAAATCCAGTGAATTTATTCATTTGAGGTCTTATCTTCAGAACAGCGATTATTTATCCGATTAAAATCAAAATGTATTCACAAAACACATCCGTTCTTCAATTCGGCTTGAATATAACACACAGAAACGATCGTTTACTTGACCTCTGTTACACTTTCCATGTATTCCGGGGTTTTCCCCTACAAGTCTTAACCGTAAACATGCAGCGGTTGAAGGCGGGACGGGGTTTGAGTGACTCGCTATATAGATGAGATAAAAAGCAGTATGGAGGACGAAACACATGCCGAATGAAGTAGAAATCCCTAAAGCTGATAGTGACCCTGCAGGTAATGCTCTGCAAGGTTTCCATGTGTTTGTAAAATATATGAAATATAAAATCTGATAACCTTTAAATGAAGTCTTGTGTGTCTTAATCGCCATAAAAACAGTTACAAAGTCCACCCGATGAAGGTTGATCTGCTGTCCCTTTGTCTGTTTTATAAGTGCAATAAATGATTATCAGTGTTTGCACGTTACCTGCGCACGCGTGTTTTCACTTTCACTCTTCACTCACCTCATGTGAGGGGAACACCCTGAAGACCTCAAATGAACCTGAAAACGTCCAGATAACATGAAGAAGAAGAGGAGCTCCTTCCTCCTCTGACATCTTCAGCTCCACGTTGATCCAACATTTCGCTATCAAATCGTGGCAAATGTTTTTGTATAAATGTAGACAGCGTGAAAGAGTTTGTCTGCAGTTTTTCATAATTATAAAACCAAGAGATTATTTACATCAGATTCTTAAGACTTCTATTTTTGTTACCCTGGTTGTAAAACTTGTATCCATATCATTAGATTTCCATGAGATTTCTATCCAAGTAAAAAATTCTGGTATTGTGACAACTCTAGATCTGTCCATATCAAATAAAGATATCCAAATCAAACCATCATTTTATCTCATACATCAGCCTCTGCTCATGTGTCCTTTCAGTGTGTAACTCTCTCTCTCTCTCTCTCTCTCTCTCTCTGCAGCGCCGTCATGACCTCTGGAGTTTACGCCCCCACCACGATCTCGGACCCCAAATCCTCGTGCTTCATTGTTCCATCGGAACACCTGGATAAGGTCCACTTTGTGATCAAGATCTGCCAAGTGGTGAGTTCAAGGACCCTCTGCACTTTTCACACGTCAGAGAGCTTCCTGACGTAAAGGGGTAGATCCATGTGAGATCTCACTGACACAAAACATATCGATGTGATTTGCATTTATAAAACATTATCTCTCCACACAGTCAGAAAGTGAATCATCGTTATTGATGCTAAGCTAACCCCGATCCACCATAGAGATCCTTTTATCACTTGGAGGGCCGATTCAAAAAGCATATATCTGTGAAGATATTCAGAAAGTGCTCGGTGCAGTTAGCTCTCGTTTAGTGTTTGAATGTGGAGAGAAGCTTTCTGCAGCTTTACTCTGACGGCGTGACATGTGAGTTAAAACAAACCTTCCTCCCTGAGTGGAGCGAGACAGGACGACTTAAAGACAACAACACTCAAATGGTCGTCATGGTAACGGCTCCAGAGAGTCTCTCCTCACATGTTGGATGAAGTGTGGAGCCCCTACAGCCCCGGACGATTTTAACCCCTCAGTGGTTTTTTATTTTACAGAGCTTTTATTTTGAAGACTTTCATTCAGCTCCAGTTCAGACGGTTGATCCGCTGCACGTCTCTGCAGGTCGAACAGAAAGTCGACAAACCGGACGAATCGGTCTGAACCAAAACACCAGCGTCACGCAGCTTTTACTCACAAACACACACAAACACACACACACACACACACTGTGAGCTCAGAACAAAGAGTCAGACCTCGGGTCACTTTGACTTTTATTAAATATCAGACTTGTTTTGACAGACGGAAGTCGTCCCTCACTGCAGAGCGCTCTCAGCGGGTGGGCGGCTCAGTCTGTGGTCAGTCAACACGGTGTGTGTGTCATGAGTTATCAGAGGAAACTGTTTAAAATAAACTTTATTTTACTGCGTCAGTCACCGCTCAATGTTCCTGAGAAAACCTCCCTAAAGCTGTAAAAGAGAAAACCGCAGAGAGGTCCGAACACGAGCTGGAAGTCAAATCCCATGTTTACTTCCTGTGTCCCTCTGCACATGCTCAGTAGTGCTTCTCCCTGTGACTACATCAGGCAAATAAAACATATTCCTGTAACGTTTTATTCTTTCCTGTAGCAGCGTCCTACCTGCACACAAGGCCGCCCATAAGGGGGGGTTAAGAGGAAGGCTTTCCTGAGTTAGCAAAAAGAAACATGGCCCATCCTAATTTAAAGCGACATTGACCACACTTTAATTTAGACCTAAATACTCACCGTTACCTCTTAAAGCAACAGGAACACATATTTTATTTATCTCTGCTTCAGGTAAATGTAGCCTGTTTCAAAATGTAAACCCTCCTCTTCTTAAAATATGAGACCTTTGAATCCACATGTGCTTCTTCAGTGAGCATTTCAAGAAGCTGTGTGGGTGTTTTTGTCATGAATGAAAGTGTGTGTTTGTGTGTGTGTGACCCCTCCATCTTCCTCCTCTGGGGCTACAGATGTGGAAGTGAAAGTTCTGCAGCGCTGTCGTTAGCAGATCTCAGGGCTGCTGTTGCAACACGAACAGATGGACTGACGGGATGGAGGCTGTAAAAGAGGATGTTTGTGTGTGTGTGTGTGTGTGTGTGTGTGGGGGGGAGGATGCTGGCCTCAGTGGTCTTATTATGAAACTCCATCTGTACTCCTGATGTTCTGTTCCTTCTGATGACTGACAGACCGTCAGGGAGGAAGTTTAGAATGTTTTGCTGCATTAACAGGAGGAGACGTTTTCTGTCTCTTTTCACTCCTGAAAACTTGTGAGAACATTTAAAACAGCACCTGAAACCTTCCACCTGAGTAGTGCACTCACAACCTGTTTACCTGCTGCAGACGTTACAGTCTGTTTACCTGCAGACGTTACAGTCTGTTTACCTGCAGACGTTACAGTCTGTTTACCTGCTGCAGACGTTACAGTCTGTTTACCTGCTGCAGACGTTACAGTCTGTTTACCTGCAGGCGTTACAGTCTGTTTACCTGCAGACGTTACAGTCTGTTTACCTGCTGCAGACGTTACAGTCTGTTTACCTGCTGCAGACGTTACAGCCTGTTTACCCGCTGCAGACGTTACAGCCTGTTTACCTGCTGCAGACGTTACAGTCTGTTTACCTGCAGACGTTACAGTCTGTTTACCTGCTGCAGACGTTACAGTCTGTTTACCTGCTGCAGACGTTACAGTCTGTTTACCTGCTGCAGACGTTACAGCCTGTTTACCCGCTGCAGACGTTACAGTCTGTTTATCTGCAGACGTTACAGCCTGTTTATCTGCAGACGTTACAGCCTGTTTACCTGCTGCAGACGTTACAGTCTGTTTATCTGCAGACGTTACAGTCTGTTTACCCGCTGCAGACGTTACAGTCTGTTTACCTGCTGCAGACGTTACAGCCTGTTTACCTGCTGCAGACGTTACAGTCTGTTTACCTGCTGCAGACGTTACAGTCTGTTTACCCGCTGCAGACGTTACAGCCTGTTTACCCGCTGCAGACGTTACAGTCTGTTTACCTGCTGCAGACGTTACAGTCTGTTTACCTGCTGCAGACGTTACAGTCTGTTTACCTGCTGCAGACGTTACAGCCTGTTTACCCGCTGCAGACGTTACAGTCTGTTTACCTGCTGCAGACGTTACAGACTGTTTACCCCCTGCAGACGTTACAGTCTGTTTACCTGCTGCAGACGTTACAGTCTGTTTACCCGCTGCAGACGTTACAGTCTGTTTACCTGCTGCAGACGTTACAGTCTGTTTACCTGCAGACGTTACAGTCTGTTTACCTGCTGCAGACGTTACAGTCTGTTTACCCGCTGCAGATGTTACAGTCTGTTTACTTGCAGACGTTACAGCCTGTTTACCTGCTGCAGACGTTACAGTCTGTTTACCCGCTGTAGACTTTACAGTCTGTTTACCTGCAGACGTTACAGTCTGTTTACCCGCTGCAGACGTTACAGTCTGTTTACCTGCTGCAGACGTTACAGTCTGTTTACCCGCTGCAGATGTTACAGTCTGTTTACTTGCAGACGTTACAGCCTGTTTACCTGCTGCAGACGTTACAGTCTGTTTACCCGCTGTAGACTTTACAGTCTGTTTACCTGCAGACGTTACAGTCTGTTTACCCGCTGCAGACGTTACAGTCTGTTTACCTGCTGCAGACGTTACAGTCTGTTTACCTGCAGACGTTACAGTCTGTTTACCTGTTGCAGACGTTACAGCCTGTTTACCCGCTGTAGACGTTACAGACTGTTTACCTGTTGCAGACGTTACAGTCTGTTTACCTGCAGACGTTACAGTCTGTTTACCTGCAGACGTTACAGTCTGTTTACCTGCTGCAGACGTTACAGTCTGTTTACCCGCTGTAGACGTTACAGACTGTTTACCTGTTGCAGACGTTACAGTCTGTTTACCTGCAGACGTTACAGTCTGTTTAACTGCAGACGTTACAGTCTGTTTACCCGCTGCAGACGTTACAGTCTGTTTACCTGCAGACGTTACAGTCTGTTTACCTGCTGCAGACGTTACAGTCTGTTTACCCGCTGCAGACGTTACAGTCTGTTACAGTCTGTTTACCCGCTGCAGACGTTACAATCTGTTTACCTGCTGCAGACGTTACAGTCTGTTTACCTGCTGCAGACGTTACAGTCTGTTTACCTGCAGACGTTACAGTCTGTTTACCCACTGCAGACGTTACAGTCTGTTTACCTGCAGACGTTACAGTCTGTTTACCTGCAGATGTTACAGTCTGTTTACCTGCAGACGTTACAGTCTGTTTACCTGCAGACGTTACAGTCTGTTTACCTGCAGACGTTACAGTCTGTTTACCCACTGCAGACGTTACAGTCTGTTACAGTCTGTTTACCCGCTGCAGACGTTACAGTCTGTTTACCCGCTGCAGACGTTACAGTCTGTTACAGTCTGTTTACCCGCTGCAGACGTTACAGTCTGTTACAGTCTGTTTACCCGCTGCAGACGTTACAGTCTGTTTACCTGCTGCAGACGTTACAGTCTGTTTACCTGCTGCAGACGTTACAGCCTGTTTACCTGCTGCAGACGTTACAGTCTGTTTACCCGCTGCAGACGTTACAGTCTGTTTACCCGCTGCAGACGTTACAGTCTGTTTACCCGCTGCAGACGTTACAGTCTGTTTACCCGCTGCAGACGTTACAGTCTGTTTACCTGCTGCAGACGTTACAGTCTGTTACAGTCTGTTTACCTGCTGCAGACGTTACAGTCTGTTACAGTCTGTTTACCCGCTGCAGACGTTACAGTCTGTTTACCTGCAGACGTTACAGTCTGTTACAGTCTGTTTACCTGCAGACGTTACAGTCTGTTTACCCGCTGCAGACGTTACAGTCTGTTTACCTGCAGACGTTACAGTCTGTTTACCTGCTGCAGACGTTACAGTCTGTTTACCTGCAGACGTTACAGTCTGTTTACCTGCTGCAGACGTTACAGTCTGTTTACCTGCAGACGTTACAGTCTGTTTACCTGCTGCAGACGTTACAGTCTGTTTACCCGCTGCAGACGTTACAGTCTGTTTACCTGCAGACGTTACAGTCTGTTTACCCGCTGCAGACGTTACAGTCTGTTTACCCGCTGCAGACGTTACAGTCTGTTTACCTGCAGACGTTACAGCCTGTTTACCTGCTGCAGACGTTACAGTCTGTTTACCTGCTGCAGACGTTACAGTCTGTTTACCTGCTGCAGACGTTACAGTCTGTTTACCTGCAGACGTTACAGTCTGTTTACCTGCTGCAGACTTTACAGTCTGTTTACCTGCTGCAGACGTTACAGTCTGTTTACCCGCTGTAGATGTTACAGACCTTCTGTCCATGTGACTCAGCGGTCAGCAGTCCGTGTGTTAGGGGTCAGGGAGTGACTTGATCATGTGGAGTGGATCTTCTGACAGTCGGGTGTTAATGACCAACACGAGGTTGAAATGTATCTGAGAGGAGTTTAACACACAGACGATAATTGTGTGAAATATTTTGCTTTACCTTAAACCTGTACATAAAGAAAACAAGCTGTGTCCTCGTATACAGGGTCGTCACTGTCTGATATGGGATTTTGGGGACGATACCGATATCAATATTGGGGAGAGAAAAAATCAGAAACCGTTATATTGGCCGATATCTTTCTTATATCTATGTTCTATCTGTAGAAATAGATATAGATTCACACATTTGATGGTCACTCAACTGGAAAGTAACTGAGCATGAACGTGCATCACCGCTCGACACTCTGGAGAGTGATGATGATGTTTGTTGTAATCCATATAGCGCCCTCTGCTGGTGACAGAACTGCTAGTGTAATACAATCAAACTCAAATGAAATGCTATTTGACTGAATAAATCTGTAATATCAGATATTTGATATAAAATTAGCCGATACCGATAGTCACTGGATATGCTGGTATCGGCCGGCTGATAAATCGGTCGGGCTTTAGTACAGTCAAACATAATCGATACCTGTCTGATACCATGGCAACCAAATTAGAAGTCCTAGGCACCTAGTGTTGGATCATTTATCTGTTTTAATGATGAAACATGCAGAGAAACTCCTGCAGGGTGACTTGTTGATCATTTAAGTGACAGAGAGGTTTACAAAGTGTTGCTAAACTCACTCAGAGAGACTTGAACCGTGTTCTAGAACAAACAGCAGCAGCTCCATGAGTTCAGGACGAGTGGTTCATGAAGAGAGAGAGCACAGATGTCAGACGTCTGATCTGAGCTCTGTGGTTCAGGGTTGGTCTTTGTCTGAAGGAAACACAGACTTTTTATAACCAAACATCTCAAACAGAGAATATTCCTGCTTTAAACCTCGGTGATGTAACGGAGGCGTAGTCTGGAGTTTGGTTTACCACAAAAATACACAGCAGACACAGAGAACGACACTAAATGTTCTCCGTCCTGAAGTCTCTACAGAAGTCTGTGTTTGTTCACCACTCAAAAATAAGAGACTAATAACTATCTTATTTTGAAAAATAAACATAGTTCTGTTATGTCTTCCGGCTTTTTAAATCTAATTTCATTAAAAAAATGTTTAGTTTTATTTTCAATCATTATTAATCATAATTATTTTTATTTAGTGACCTCGTAAAATGATACAAAAATATTCATTGTTTGAATTTATTGTTATATTCCCATTCATGATATTTTTAGACCTCTTATGTATAAATGTAATCACATATAAAAATAAATGTCAAGTACATAAAAAAAAGATCAGGTAAGATCTAATAAAAGTATTAATAATCAATTCAACAATCAATTAACATGTGACTCAGTTAAAGGACCAATCAGTGAGCTGTGTAGAGAGTGAGATGATAAAGGACCAATCAGTGAGCTGTGTAGAGAGAGAGATGATAAAGGACCAATCAGTGAGCTGTGTAGAGAGTGAGATGATAAAGGACCAATCAGTGAGCTGTGTAGAGAGTGAGATGATAAAGGACCAATCAGTGAGCTGTGTAGAGAGAGAGATGATAAAGGACCAATCAGTGAGCTGTGTAGAGAGTGAGATGATAAAGGACCAATCAGTGAGCTGTGTAGAGAGTGAGATGATAAAGGACCAATCAGTGAGCTGTGTAGAGAGTGAGATGATAAAGGACCAATCAGTGAGCTGTGTAGAGAGAGAGATGATAAAGGACCAATCAGTGAGCTGTGTAGAGAGTGAGATGATAAAGGACCAATCAGTGAGCTGTGTAGAGAGTGAGATGATAAAGGACCAATCAGTGAGCTGTGTAGAGAGAGAGATGATAAAGGACCAATCAGTGAGCTGTGTAGAGAGTGAGATGATAAAGGACCAATCAGTGAGCTGTGTAGAGAGTGAGATGATAAAGGACCAATCAGTGAGCTGTGTAGAGAGAGAGATGATAAAGGACCAATCAGTGAGCTGTGTAGAGAGTGAGATGATAAAGGACCAATCAGTGAGCTGTGTAGAGAGTGAGATGATAAAGGACCAATCAGTGAGCTGTGTAGAGAGTGAGATGATAAAGGACCAATCAGTGAGCTGTGTAGAGAGTGAGATGATAAAGGACCAATCAGTGAGCTGTGTAGAGAGAGAGATGATAAAGGACCAATCAGTGAGCTGTGTAGAGAGTGAGATGATAAAGGACCAATCAGTGAGCTGTGTAGAGAGTGAGATGATAAAGGTCCAATCAGTGAGCTGTGTAGAGAGTGAGATGATAAAGGTCCAATCAGTGAGCTGTGTAGAGAGTGAGATGATAAAGGACCAATCAGTGAGCTGTGTAGAGAGTGAGATGATAAAGGTCCAATCAGTGAGCTGTGTAGAGAGTGAGATGATAAAGGTATCTTACTATCTGATCATTAAGGAAACATGTTGAAGTGCTGGCTTCTCTGACAACAATGCAGCAGTCAGTATGTCCTCCTTCTAACTTTAGATTCTGCTCCTGAATGCTCTGGATTTGTTTGGACCAGAGAAGGTAGGCGCTTTTAAGACACCCCCACACGGCCGTTTTGGACGCCCCTCTGTTTGTCAGATATGAGAGCAGTTATCAGGTCAACAGGTGTTGCAGCGATGGAAGCGGGCAAGAGAAGTGGTTCAGATAGAAGTGATTGTACCCGACCTAAAAAGCCTCTGCATGTTTCTAATAAGCTCCACGAGCAGAAACGTGCTCAAACTAGGATCAATATTGGAGATGCTTTTGAAAAATGGAGAGAGGTTAGAACACAGAAAGGTTTACAGACCCATGCAGAGCTGGATAAACACTGAAGCTTCAGAGTCCACCACATGGTGACCTGAGTGAGCATGGACTCTAGAGAGGGGGGGGGGGAGACAGCTCTCTATGATGTTTAGAATTTGGATTAAACACTGGGTGTCAGAGTTACATACTGCTCCTTTAAAATTCTCATATCACCACCCTGGAGTCCAGAACAGTGATTTGTCATTTCATGTTTGCATCAGTTCCTGGTTCTTATAAATATTTGTTGTGTTCTGTTTGTAATCTGCGTGAAAACAGCAGCATGGAGGCCTCACTGTGGATTGTACCATTATTGATTCAGTGTGAGGGGGGATGTGTCTCTCCAACAGGACGAGGCCAACATCCTCCTTCCTCTTCCTGTTGACTTAGTGTGGTGACTCGCCCAAACGCCCACACACAAAGAGAGAGAGAGAGATTTATCCACTCTTAATAAAACACAGTCTGTTTTTTTTTTACTGGTCTGAATTGTACTTTGAACCGGCCCGCTGGTCGCTCTGTTCAGCCTGCAGAGAAATGTCTCTGAGCTGTTTGCACTTTGTAAACTTTATTTTAGGATCGTTTTTGTCTCTTTTGTTAAGTTTACAGTAAAGGTGTAAAACAGAAGAGAATGATGTGGAAATGTTTCTCTGATTAAAACACAACCAGGAGGAGCTCTACAGTACGGCCGTCATGATACCAGACTTTTAAACTTTGATACAAATCAAATGATATCGATATCTGTTCATCACCACGGCAACGAGGACAGAAGCTGGAGACACCAAACATCTATCCACATGCTGATATTTATATCTGTAAAGAAATCTAAACAAAGTCTGCTCTCAGTCCAAATGTCACGCCGTCACTGTTATTTGTAGAGCACCAATTCATAACAAGTGTGACCTGGAGACGCTTTAAAAAAAAAAGCAGGTAACAGACGCAGCCAAGGGCGTAGGTTTGGATTCAACAAAGGAGAATCTGGAGAATTTTGAGCGTCAAACACTTCATTTCCTGCATTCTGGTGAATTTTTATGCAACAATTTGTGCCTTTTCTGAATTAATTTATGGCGGAAATTTCTTTACTATGTATAGGAAATTATAATTATTTTTGAATTACTATTAATTATTCAACTGTATTGTTCATAACTTTCTGCATATTCAAAACATTACAGGTGTTTTGGGATGTTTTTTTAGGAATCATGAACATCTCAAATCTATCAATTGGAGAATGACACCTTGTTATAGTCTTAGTATCCAAAATTTAAAACTACATAAAAAAACTCACCATTAGTCCAGACTATTCTTCTTAAGCCTGCATGACAACCACAGAAAATACAAGCTGACTTATCATCTATAACACTTCAGCTAATTTCTCATCTTACTATTTTTTTTTAGCACCAAAAAAGTCCCGGATGTCTGCTCCTCTCCTGTTGCTCATGTTGACAGTTAATGGGACACTCATGCAAACACCAACCTGTTGCTCTTACTTTGTCTTGTCACTGTCTGCGCCCGCGACCATAGACTGTATAAAGACCACGACTCCTAACCTGACCGGACCTGATCCATTGACCAAGCGTGAGCGAGAGTCACGCGCGTGTGACTGTGCGGCAAGGTTAAGATGGTATGGTCCACTATAGGGGTGTCTGAAATGATTGGGAAACGTATTTCCAGGTCAGAATGATGTATAAATGTTTTGAGCCCTCCGAAATGTTTTTCATTACCTCTCTCTCTTTCAACCTTTTAAAAAAAAATTTTTAAAAAAATTGAGGGGGACAAATCTACCTTTTCTAAATATTGGGGGGTTAGGGTCCCCTGCTTCCCCCCCAAAATCTACGCCTATGGACGCAGCGTTAATCCAACATGAGCGTAGCACTTAGCAACATTGAGCAAAAGTGACCTTTCATTTGATTTGTGTGAATTTGAATGCTTCAGGTGGGTCACATCAAGTCTCCAAGCTTTTGGTAAATAATTAAAGGTTTATGACGCCCGTTTGTTACCATGGCAACAGAAATGTTAGTCCTATAGACAGCTGGGTTAGGGTTCCTCTGAGGACACGGCTGAGATGGAAACTCTAACCAGCTTAAAAACAATCAACTCCTATCAACCTTTTTTTTTTTCTGTTTATGAGCGAGACAAAGATTTTATATTAAACGTCTTTAACGTCATGCTGCCCGTTAAAATAATGTGGCGGGTAGATTTGTGAGTCACAGAGGCAGGGAGGTGAAAACGTTCATTTCCAGCTGCTAGACATCCAGCGCTGGGTGATGTTTGTTTTTTTAATGATGAAAACTTGCAGACAAACTCCTGCACACGGTCTAATGGAATATTTTTGTGTGGTGGAGACAGCGTGCTGGAGTTTGTCTGCTCTTCTTCATGGGTTTCTTCCTCTCCCGCTCACCTGTCTGATGACGTTAATTAATCGTTTTCAAACTCGTGGTGTCAAAAATCAAAGTTTGAACAACGTCAGTGTGAAGGTGTTAAAGTCCATCAGTCAGGTCTGACTTCATTCTGAGTTTAGTAAATGAACTGTTTAGATATTCTGTGACATCATCAGTGAGTCTCTCCAGGTGAAATGAACGCCCCTCTCTCTCTCTCTCTCCGTCAGCTGCTCTCCTTCGTGGCCTTCATCCTGGAGGAGGTGGTGAACAGCTGCTTCAACTGCACCGCGCTCTACTTCTTTGAGTTCATCAGCTGCACGGCGTTCCTCTTCACCCTGCTGCTCCTCATCCTCCTCTCCACAAACCTGCACTCCCGAGTGGGCATCACCTGCTGGCCGTGCCTGGTAAGAGCTCCAGGTGTCATTTACCCAGGGGTGTAACTGTCACCTTTCAGCGAAATTCACCCTTTTGGATCCCAAATATGTCATTTGTGTGATTCATTTAGATCTGCAATAAAAACATTTGGAGGGGGGGGGGGGGGGGTAAATGTAAATCTGCGACTGATTCATGCTTCTTGCGGCCGGCGAGCACGTTTCATACTGACTGCAGTGAACACGCCACGAATAAAGTACTTCCGGGCCCTGCAGCCAATCATTGCAACGCTGTCGGCGCGAACCCGTCCGCGTCGGTACAAAATCTTGGAGGTGCTCGGCTGGGTCCTCAGACCCTCCGCAGACCCTCCTCTCGCCGGCCGCGATTGCGCAATATCGCCGCGCCGACCACAAGAAGCATGAAACCTGATTCAATGAGTCAACGTGCAGCACATGGCTCATTTACATCACGTTATTTCTCCGTGAAAACACTGTGGAAAGATTCAAAGTTAAACATCTTGTCTGATCATAATGTTTGGTATCCAGAGGTAAAGAGAGAGAGAGATATGTGTTCTAACTGAAGGTAACTTCAGCCAGCTCTCTGCTTCATTATTATCTCAGGAAACATTAAAGTGACAGCTGGTCAACACGTAATAAGAGAGAGAATATAAACTTAATGAGAATCAGCAGGAGATAAAACATCTGGTTCATATATTATAATGTTTCATATTTAATGATAGAAGAGAAAATATTGTCACACTTGATGACTGTATGATGATGTTCTCTCAGACTCTGAGAGATACCTGCAGAGTGACTGTCCTTCACATCAGCCCTTAGTGGAACATGGTAAGACCTGTTCTGCAAATTCATCCCATTTCTAAAAAGGGACTGAAGGTTGGGAGCATCATGGGGGTCTTCATGTTTCACTGAAGCTTTATCAAAAAGTTAGAACAGAACATAGATATCAACAAACAATTGTGTTTTTCTTTTTGTTTGCTTCTTTTGTCTGAATGATAAAATCTTCTGTAAATTCACATTTTAAAGCTGATATTTAAAAAACCTTTTTCATCCCTGATGAGTTTGCACCCCTGCATTTACCTGCTGACTTTGTGTGTGAATGTTTAGGTGTGACCTGCGGTGTCAAAGCGCTTTGAGTGGTCAGAAGACTCGAATGGCGTTATACAGGCTCAAGTTCACCGTGACTCTTTCAAACACGCCTCTCACAGCGGGATGTTGACCCCGTCAGATTAGAGCGGTCTGGAAAACAGAACTTTAAACTCAATATGATTCTAGTAACAATCAAAAGATAGATACCACAGTAACAAACAATAACTCTTAGACAACAACAATTCTGATGAGTTTTTATTTACCAGAAGTTCCAGACGAACTCCTGCAGACTTTCTAAATGGTACAAAAAGGACATCTCCTCCACCTTTTCAAACAGTCCCCTCCTCCACCTTTTCAAACAGTCCTCTCCTCCACCTTTTCAAACAGTCCCCTCCTCCACCTTTTCAAACAGTCCTCTCTGCCACCTTTTCAAACAGTCCCCTCCTCCACCTTTTCAAACAGTCCTCTCCTCCACCTTTTCAAACAGTCCTCTCCTCCACCTTTTCAAACAGTCCTCTCCTCCACCTTTTCAAACAGTCCTCTCCTCCACCTTTTCAAACAGTCCTCTCCTCCACCTTTTCAAACAGTCCTCTCCTCCACCTTTTCTAACAGTCCTCTCCTCCACCTTTTCAAACAGTCCCCTCCTCCACCTTTTCAAACAGTCCTCTCCTCCACCTTTTCAAACAGTCCTCTCCTCCACCTTTTCAAACAGTCCCCTCCTCCACCTTTTCTAACAGTCCCCTCCTCCACCTTTTCTAACAGTCCCCTCCTCCACCTTTTCTAACAGTCCCCTCCTCCACCTTTTCTAAGTCCCCTCCTCCACCTTTTCAAACAGTCCCCTCCTCCACCTTTTCAAACAGTCCTCCTCCTCCACCTTTTCAAACAGTCCCCTCCTCCACCTTTTCAAGCAGACCTCCTCCTCCACCTTTTCTAACAGTCCCCTCCTCCACCTTTTCAAGCAGTCCTCCACCTCCTCCACCTTTTCTAACAGTCCCCTCCTCCACCTTTTCAAACAGTCCTCCTCCTCCACCATTTCAAACAGTCCCCTCCTCCACCTTTTCTAACAGTCCCCTCCTCCACCTTTTCAAACAGTCCTCCTCCTCCACCTTTTCAAACAGACCTCCTCCTCCACCTTTTCAAACAGTCCCCTCCTCCACCTTTTCAAACAGTCCTCCTCCTCCACCTTTTCAAACAGTCCCCTCCTCCACCTTTTCTAACAGTCCCCTCCTCCACCTTTTCAAACAGTCCTCTCCTCCACCTTTTCAAACAGTCCTCCTCCTCCACCTTTTCAAACAGTCCCCTCCTCCACCTTTTCAAACAGACCTCCTCCTCCACCTTTTCTAACAGTCCCCTCCTCCACCTTTTCAAACAGTCCCCTCCTCCACCTTTTCAAACAGTCCTCCTCCTCCACCTCCTCCACCTTTTCAAACAGTCCTCTCCTCCACCTTTTCAAACAGTCCCCTCCTCCACCTTTTCAAACAGTCCTCCTCCTCCACCTCCTCCACCTTTTCAAACAGTCCCCTCCTCCACCTTTTCAAACAGTCCTCTCCTCCACCTTTTCAAACAGTCCTCCTCCTCCACCTTTTCAAACAGTCCTCCTCCTCCACCTTTTCTAACAGTCCCCTCCTCCACCTTTTCAAACAGTCCTCCTCCTCCACCTTTTCTAACAGTCCCCTCCTCCACCTTTTCTAACAGTCCCCTCCTCCACCTTTTCAAACAGTCCTCCTCCTCCACCTTTTCTAACAGTCCCCTCCTCCACCTTTTCAAACAGACCTCCTCCTCCACCTTTTCTAACAGTCCCCTCCTCCACCTTTTCAAACAGTCCCCTCCTCCACCTTTTCAAACAGTCCTCCTCCTCCACCTCCTCCACCTTTTCAAACAGTCCTCTCCTCCACCTTTTCAAACAGTCCCCTCCTCCACCTTTTCAAACAGTCCTCCTCCTCCACCTTTTCAAACAGTCCTGCTCCTCCACCTTTTCAAACAGTCCCCTCCTCCACCTTTTCAAACAGTCCTCTCCTCCACCTTTTCAAACAGTCCTCCTCCTCCACCTTTTCAAACAGTCCTCCTCCTCCACCTTTTCTAACAGTCCCCTCCTCCACCTTTTCTAACAGTCCCCTCCTCCACCTTTTCTAACAGTCCCCTCCTCCACCTTTTCAAACAGTCCTCCTCCTCCACCTTTTCTAACAGTCCCCTCCTCCACCTTTTCAAACAGTCCTCTCCATCTTTTGGAGTCCAAGGTGGAGATATCAGGGGAGGGGATTTGTTTTTACCAGAATCCCACTGTGACATCACAAGGAGAGCACATTAGAAACAGAGCTTCTCTGTGTTGTAAGACTTATGCAGACCACAAACAAAGGACTGGATGGTTTATTTCACATGTTGTGGGTCAGTAGACTCTCAGGTTACACAGATAGATGTTCAGAAACACTGAAGAAGAGAAGAGTTTTTCAGATTATGTCCCCTTTCAATTAAATTAAGACAAGCGTGCAGTAGATAACCTCCAATCTGTGGATGGATTCCTTCCTGTCCTGCACTCCAACACATGCAGTTTGTGAAGTTTCTGTACTTTTTGATTCTATGTTTTAGAGGATATTTTGCATGGCGATATCTTATTGATTCCAATCGATATTTTTCTTCTATTAATAGCAAACTTTTTTTTTTACATTTTCAATTGCTGAAGAGGTTTCACAGTTTAATTTGAACAAGTTGCATTGTTAAACATTAACATCCAAACTAGTTTGTTCGATTAGACTGAAATACCAACAGTTCAGATTCCACCGATCCAAAAAGTGACTGTGATCTGTGATCGGAGCCAAACTGTGACGAGTGTCTCTGCAGAGCGTCTTCAGTCTGAGCGTGTTTCTGTGGTGAAGATTCAACCTGTTCCACACCTCCTCCTGTGGACATGCTGACCGGGGACCTTCAATAACAGATTTATTCTCCAGCTCCTTGAACCTTCTGCTCCTCCTCTCCATCACTCAGGGTTGATGGTAGTCATGACGACCGGGAGACACCTGAGGAAGAGAATATGTTTACCGACGAGCTAATGAATCCGAGTTTTGGCAGCTTTTTAAAAACATGACTCAACATCTTTAGATCTCATCGAGCTTCAGTCAGATAACAGAGTTTGAATCGTTTTTTAAAATACGTTGTATCAAAGTTTTGAAGTTAAAAAAACAAAAAAAACATTTCGTATGAAATGCTTAACGGGAAAATACTTTCAGGAAAGTTTTTCTTCCCTCTGGAGCTGCTGGTCGAGGTCACATGTGTTGGAATAACGTCTGAAAGTTTCCACTGACCTGCAGCAGTGTGGACCGTCCCCGACGTGGAGTCCAACATGAAGGTGTGCTGACAGCGTCCACCAGGTGAGCTGACGGCGTCCACTGGGTGAGCTGACGGCGTCCACCGGGTGAGCTGACGGTGTCCACCGGGTGTGCTGTGCCTACCACGTCCACCAGGTGAGCTGACGGCGTCCACTGGGTGAGCTGACGGCGTCCACCGGGTGAGCTGACGGTGTCCACCGGGTGTGCTGTGCCTACCACGTCCACCAGGTGAGCTGACGGCGTCCACTGGGTGAGCTGACGGCGTCCACCGGGTGAGCTGACGGCGTCCACCGGGTGTGCTGTGCCTACCACGTCCACCAGGTGAGCTGACGGCGTCCACCAGGTGAGCTGACGGCGTCCACCAGGTGTGCTGTGCCTACCACGTCCACCAGGTGAGCTGACGGCGTCCACCAGGTGAGCTGATGGCGTCCACCAGGTGTGCTGTGCCTATCACGTCCACCAGGTGAGCTGACGGCGTCCACCAGGTGAGCTGACGGCGTCCACCAGGTGAGCTGATGGCGTCCACCAGGTGTGCTGTGCTGACAGGAAGCGTCTCCGTCTCTTTAAACAAAGTTCTTCTTCTCCTCAAACCGTTAACATCGGCCCTGCGTAAAGAAGCAGGAGTGAGCGTCTCATTGCACCCCGTCTCTCAGTCGAGGTGACGACTTCCACACACCTGAGTGTCCGCCATGACAGCTCCACTTCACGCTCACCTGTGCACCTGAGTGAAACACCTGCTTCTGATCGACGGGCTGGCCGCACGTCTGACACCTCCTGAACAGCTCCATCAGGCTGCGGGTGTACACCACGGCGCAGTCCTTGTCCATGTCTTCATCGGACTCTTCGGACGCAGAGTTGAGTTCTGGTTCTGAGTGGAGAGGATCCACCGACACCACGATGCAGAAACTCTCCTCTGACGCTGGAGGAGGAAGAGGAGGAGGCTGGGAGGAGCCCGCTGCTGCTCCAGAGGACGCCTGCCAACAAAACACCACATATCCAACAAGACTGTCACTGACAGAATCATTCATAACCTTATAAACCCTCTCCATCTTAAGCTCCGCCCTCACGTCCATATATGGTCGCTTCTGCTTCACATAATGGTGCCGACGTCTACTTCTTTTCTTGAGTGTACTTTAAAGACTTGAAATGCTTCCTTCAGCAGCTTTTGTTTTACTCAAAGGCTCAAACATGATTCATGTGAAACCCCTCCCTCCCTTACTGTTAGCCCCGCCTCCATGTGGGGGAAGAGAGACGGCCCCGCCCACTCAGGGATGCTGTGACTAGAGGTATAATGGCGTCACAAAAAAAACAGAAAATCAACATTGAGAAGAATCTT
This sequence comes from Labrus mixtus, assembly GCF_963584025.1. Classification (NCBI taxonomy): domain Eukaryota; kingdom Metazoa; phylum Chordata; class Actinopteri; order Labriformes; family Labridae; genus Labrus; species Labrus mixtus. Next base: position 26,606 of record NW_026870208.1, read on the forward strand.
GTTTTCTCATATTTGTGTTCTTACTTCAAAAATATTTCTTCAGTTTGGACAGTTTGTTTGTTTTCCTTGAATTGTACATCGCCTTTATGCCTCTCTAAGCTCCGCCCCTGAATTATTTAAAAAGTATGTTGACATTAACAAAACATATTTTTCCCCTCATGTGACGACGAGTCGGGAAGTCGGGCGCCGTATTCTCTCCTGAGTTGTTGAGTTGTTGTTCCGACTTTTTTTTACAACTAGGAAACTCTCTTTTCCGATTTGTCCGACACCACATGAATGCACCATGAGCCTCTGAGTGAAACATAAAGAAGCTGCAGGAAGCGTCGCCCTGTCAGTGCTAACGAAGAGCTGAGAACAACAAACCCAGAGGGAGTTTGACTTCACTCTCTCACCCTATAGAAATTATATCTGCTATAGTAATGTTTGAAGATATCATTGCTTTGGAGGGGCCCCTGCTTTAGGGACCTGGGCCCTTGCTTTAGGGACCTGGGCCCTTGCTTTAGGGACCTGGGCCCTTGCTTTAGGGACGTGGCCCCTGCTTTAGGGACCTGGGCCCTTGCTTTAGGGACCTGGGCCCCTGCTTTAGGGACCTGGGCCCTTGCTTTAGGGACCTGGGCCCTTGCTTTAGGGACCTGGGCCCTTGCTTTAGGGACGTGGCCCCTGCTTTAGGGACCTGGGCCCTTGCTTTAGGGACCTGGGCCCCTGCTTTAGGGACCTGGGCCCTTGCTTTAGGGACGTGGCCCCTGCTTTAGGGACCTGGGCCCTTGCTTTAGGGACCTGGGCCCCTGCTTTAGGGACCTGGGCCCTGCTTTAGGGACCTGGGCCCTTGCTTTAGGGACCTGGGCCCCTGCTTTAGGGACCTGGGCCCTTGCTTTAGGGACGTGGCCCCTGCTTTAGGGACCTGGGCCCTTGCTTTAGGGACCTGGGCCCCTGCTTTAGGGACCTGGGCCCTTGCTTTAGGGACCTGGGCCCCCCTCGAGACTCTTCATATCCGCCCCTGATGAAAGTCTGAACCTGAATGTTTCCTATTTAAATATTTGAAATGTGTTTTCACCAACTCAGACTGAAGTAATAAAGTCACTGTGACTGAATAAACCGGCATTAGGACCCGTGGGGAGCCTTCACCTGTGTTCTCCTCCTCTTCGTGGCGGGAGCAGATGCACCTGTGCAGCCGGGCTCAGCGCGCTCTCTCCCGGGGAACACTGACGGCACTGCGCCGCTCTTCAGCGTCGGCTTCGGCGGGATGTTCAGTATCTTGGCCCTGAAGTCCTCCTCGTAGTCTTCGGGTTTAAAGTGCAGGCTGCAGACCCTCACTCCGCTGTACCTGGAGACAGGTGTGTCCTCGTCGAACCGGGGGTTTTGGATCGCTTTGAGCCACACTCTGCAGCGCGGAGGGTCTCTGGTCGGTAACCCGTGAAACACGACCCCCATCGACTTCGCCTCATCGTAGCCTTTACATCCGGGGACACAGCACCTCCACGGCATCCCTGCGCCGCTACAACACGCGAGGCAAAGAGTCAAGACTGTGAAATATTTAAAATTCACCATAAAAATAACTTTATTTACATGATTACTACGACCGTTAGCCGAACTGCGTTTAGCTTCTGGGTCTTTTCTTCTTCTACTCATGATATTCCGGCAGGATGTGTGCTGCGAAGCCTACTGCTGCCACCTACAGGCTGTACTATGAAGTTTGTGTTTTTAGACTGTGAATAGATAGAGGACAAAAAAACTGCAAATTACTCTTTTATATATATGTTATATCTTTTTTTTTTAAGTACTTTGTGTTATTTTTTCATTTGGTAATTTGTTCTTTGTATTCATTTGTAAATCATCCTGAAAAATGTCACACAGGTGCTGCTCAATCTCAGGCAAGGCAATATTTAAATTGGTCAGCTACACTTTAAAGGAAGAATGATCGACATGTTCCACATAAATAAATCATAAAGTCTGTCCTGTGTAAATGTGTCTCTGAGTCATGACTGTCTACACTGAGGGAGAAGCTCGAGTCCCGCTGGCTGTGTTGTTGTCAGAGCCGTGTTTACATGGACGGGACGGCCGGCTCCTCCCCTTCTGTATAAAAGCTGTTTTAGTCAAGAACTAGAGAGAAGAAGAAGAACATACTCACTGATTATTTGGATGTTAGTAAGAGTTTTTAGATCACGCTCATTCTGTGTCAGTTTACATGAAATGTGAAGCTCCTCCTTCTCTTCCGTCTCCAGGACTTTGTGTACACTGGTGGCATCGCCGTGTTCTTCCTCATCGCCTCCATCGTTTTTGCCGCAGAAAACGGAAACACGTCGATGGAGAAAACTGCTGTGGTGAGTAAACATCAACACACTGACTGACACTACTCACCTCTCCTACACCCTAACCTCCTCCTGTCCTCTCCTGCCTCCTCCTGTCCTCTCCTTCCTCCTCCCGTCTCCTCCTGTCCTCTCCTACCTCCTCCTGTCCTCTCATGTCCTCTCCTACCTCCTCCTGTCCTCTCCTGTCTCCTCCTGTCCTCTCCTGTCTCCTCCTGTCCTCTCCTACCTCCTCCTGTCCTCTCATGTCCTCTCCTACCTCCTCCTGTCCTCTCCTGTCTCCTCCTGTCCTCTCCTGTCCTCTCCTACCTCCTCCTGTCCTCTCCTACATCCTCCTGTACTCTCCTACCTTCTACTGTCCTTTCCTGCCTCGTCCTGTCCTCTCCTATCTTCTCCTATCCTCTCCTACATCCTCCTGTCCTCTCCTACCTCCTCCTGTCCTCTCCTACATCCTCCTGTCCTCTCCTACCTCCTCCTGTCCTCTCCTGCCTCCTCCTGTCTTCTCCTATCATCTCCTACCTCCTCTTGTCCTCTCCTGTCTCCTCCTGTCCTCTCATGTCTTCTCCTATCCTCTCCTACCTCCTCCTGTCCTCTCCTACATCCTCCTGTACTCTCCTACCTCCTACTGTCCTTTCCTGCCTCCTCCTGTCCTCTCCTGTCCTCTTCTACCTCCTCCTGTCCTCTTCTACCTCCTCCTGTCCTCTCCTACCTCCTCCTGTCCTCTCCTACATCCTCCTGTACTCTCCTACCTCCTCCTGTCCTCTCCTACATCCTCCTGTACTCTCCTACCTCCTACTGTCCTCTCCTACCTCCTCCTGTCTCCTCCTGTCCTCTCCTGTCTCCTCCTGTCCTCTCATGTCTTCTCCTATCATCTCCTACCTCCTCCTGTCCTCTCCTGTCTCCTCCTGTCCTCTCCTTCCTCCTCCTGTGTCCTTCTGTCCTCTCCTACCTCCTCCTGTCCTCTCATGTCTTCTCCTATCATCTCCTACCTCCTCCTGTCCTCTCCTATCCTTTCCTACCTCCTCCTGTCCTCTCCTGTCTCCTCCTGTCCTCTCCTTCCTCCTCCTGTGTCCTTCTGTCCTCTCCTACCTCCTCCTGTCCTCTCATGTCTTCTCCTATCATCTCCTACCTCCTCTTGTCCTCTCCTACCTCCTCATGTCCTCTCCTACATCCTCCTGTACTCTCCTACCTCCTACTGTCCTTTCCTGCCTCCTCCTGTCCTCTCCTATCCTCTTCTACCTCCTCCTGTCCTCTTCTACCTCCTCCTGTCCTCTCCTACCTCCTCCTGTCCTCTCCTACCTCCTCCTGTCCTCTCCTTCCTCCTCCTGTGTCCTTCTGTCCTCTCCTACCTCCTACTGTCCTTTCCTGCCTCCTCCTGTCCTCTCCTATCCTCTTCTACCTCCTCCTGTCCTCTTCTACCTCCTCCTGTCCTCTCCTACCTCCTCCTGTCCTCTCCTACCTCCTCCTGTCCTCTCCTTCCTCCTCCTGTGTCCTTCTGTCCTCTCCTACCTCCTCCTGTCCTCTCATGTCTTATCCTATCATCTCCTACCTCCTCCTGTCCTCTCCTACCTCCTCCTCCTTCTTTACTTCCTCCTTTCCTCTCCTGTCTCCTTAAGTCTCCAGTTTCTTATCATTTCTTTCTCGTCTCCTCCTCCAGGCGTTCGGCTTCATGGCGTCCTTGGCGTATCTCCTCGACTTCGGCCTGTTCCTGAAAAATCGTGGGTTTCCCTTTAAAAAGGACGGGAAGCCGGAGCCCAGTAACGGCGTCGCTGTGCCAGCCAACGCTCCAGAGACGGAGAAACTGGCGCCGGCGCCCAACGGGCCAGAAGAGGTCTGATTTAAACGTTCCCCCGTGTGCATTCGTACGCTGCACGCCGAGGTCAGAGATTATTTTGCGCACTATTCCTTTAAGATGACGACGAGGGGCGGAGCTTCTGCGGCCGACAGCTGACCTGGTTTATTAAGTCGTTTCATATCCTGTTTATCCTTCCACGCCACGTGCTGCACTGATCAGTACATGAAAAATATAACCAATCACAGCGCAGAGCGCCCGAGCTCAGTTTGAGTTTTAAGAGAGAACGCACACATTGTTTCAAAACAGGAAGTCTGTTTCTTATGTTTGACGTATTTTCAGGTTTTAAATTTCTTAAAGGGTCGTTCTTTTTACATCTCGTCTTACCTCAGTAGAGACGTCTTCTGTCCCGCTGATTCAAACGTCTTAATCACTTTGTTTTTAATTTAATTTGTGTGAAGGAAATGAAGCCTGAACATGAGCGGTTAGTGTTTATTAACGGCGCTCTTTGTGCCGGCAGCGAGCGCCACAGTCTGTAAATATCAACGTTTTATTTTTAGAGGTTTTTTGGGTTCAAAGTTCAAACATTTCCAACGTCTCAGCCAGCGTCTCCTCATTGTTGTCGACCAACCTGAAATCAGAAGTCCCGCCAAATTCTTGATCCTGATTGGTCTGTGGGGGAGAAGGGACAGTCATCGGAGGCTCGAGTCCTCCAAGCATCGGGTTCAAATCCGACCAGTGACTCCTTTCCTGCATGTCATTTCCCACAAGATGTTTTCTGTTTTGTTTTTTGGGACTTCCGGCGCTCTGTAGAAAACCCACCAAGCTTTCATTTTATTTGCAGGTGAACGCATGTTGAAGAACACGTTCCCCTCGGCCTCCAAAGACAACGATCATGATTATTTTAATCCATGTTTTTATTTTGATGCCCAGGACATGAAGCGGACTGCAAGACTTCTCAGAGGTCTCATGTTTCTACTTTTCTGATTAAATGACGTCATTAAGGCGTAAAAATCAAAACGTCCAATGAGTGAAATCTGCTGCAAGATATTCAAATGAATGGGAACAGTCACGAGATGGAGAAGTGGGACGTTGATGTTTTATGAAACGGAGACAGATCCGTCTGAGTGCAGAAGGCTTAAAACCTGAACGATGGCCGTCACAGATTCAAACCTTCTCACAGACTGATGAATGAATGAATAATAACTTGACAATCACAGATCATTTTCCTAACCAATCAGAGCACACTGGAAGAACGTTCTGTCAGATGATCCCAGATATGTTTTTTTTTATATTCCAGTATTTTTTACCTTCAAACGTTCGAGACAGTAAAGTTTATTATGTAGAAATAAAAAGCCTGTGGTAGATATATAAATCTATATGTTCATGATCTCTTCTATCGTGTGCCTGTTTTCTACACCTTTAACACCCATTACAGTTTATAACAGATCTCACTTTGTCTGTGAGCATGTTTGATATCTGATCATTTTATCATCCTGTCGTTTAATAAACAGATTTTCAAGGAATAAATGGGCTCGTTTGTTTGAAGTTTCAGGAAACTGCCTCTACATCGATTCGGAGGAGGAGGGGGGGGGGGGGGGACAGCCCTCTGCAATGTTTTGAATTTAGACTGCAGTACCCATTTTAAACACTAGGTGTCACAGTTACATATTGCTCCTTTAAGCTGAGAGTACTTTACTTGCTGTGTGCTTTTATTTTGAAATAAAGTAAGGCCCTTCCTGTAGATGGAAAGTTAAGACATGAGGTTAAGCACAGAAACAGGAAGTGGTTAGGGATCCCAAAGTGAGGTCAAACAGCTCAAAGGAACGGTAACAAAGTTCAATGTGTGATGTCATGAGGTCAATGTGTGATGTCATGAGGTCAGTGTGTGATGTCATGAGGTCAATGTGTGATGTCATGAGGTCAGTGTGTGATGTCATAAGGTCAATGTGTGATGTCATGAGGTCAGTGTGTGATGTCATCAGGTCAATGTGTGATGTCATAAGGTCAGTGTGTGATGTCATAAGGTCAAGGTGTGATGTCATAAGGTCAATGTGTGATGTCATCAGGTGGATATTACTGTCTGAGAGTTTGTTAAAGTGAAATGAGACATTCAAAGATGCAGCAGTGTTCTTTTACATCACTGAGACTACAGGGAGACACTGAGGACGAGTATCTACGGAGAGCCTGAAGGGACAAAATAACATGAAAGTAATCATGATAAAAAACCATTTAATATATTAATTTCAGACCAGGGTTAATAGTGATTAACTAGTTAACGCTGACAGCCCTAATCTGTATGTTTGGCTGCTAGTTGTGATGTTTACTGCTGCTGCCTGTCTGGACCTGGACACTCTTGAAATATAGATTTTTGTTATCTAATGAGTGAGAGTTTTATCATTTTGCTTGGTGTCCTGGTTTGGGAACCTGTCCCTTAAAAACAAAAACGGTCCGAATCAAATTGTAAAATGGTCCAGCAGGCTGATCGGAGAGTCACAGCTAAACACAGAATCCCTGTACATTAAACAGTTACAGAGGATATCCGGCTCCTTTTTAAAAGATGAATCCCACTCCTTAAATAATATATTCCAGCTTCTCCCGTCAGGTACGTATAAAGTACCACCCTGCAAAACAAAGAGGTACCACAACAGCTTTGTCTCAGCAGCCAACAGCGTGATGAACAAGATATAATGCAGAGGCAACATTCTCTTGGAGCATTTTTAGTACATTTATTTTACTTTAGTTGACCGAGGGTATAGTCTGATTTGTATCGTTTTTATTTGTCTTATTCTTACTCTGGGTTACTTTATCTTTGTTTTTTACTGACAGGCTTTTCTCTTTAGTACTGAGCACAGTTGTCACTTCATCATGTTTTATCCTGTGCTGTCGTTTTATGTGTAAAAACAGCCTTACCTTACCTTAGAGTTCTTCACTTTTATATCATCTTTTGTCATCATTGTTTTTCTTAAGCTACGTGAAACAGCGCCCCCTTTGGATTTAGGTTATGGTAAATGGCATCCTGGAAGGACAAAGCAGGTACTGCACCCTGACTTGAAATGTTTGGTGACTAAAGTGAATAAAACATATCACACTTTAAAAATGTGGTAAAAGTGTAAAAGTAGACCCGAGTTTGAAGAGGAAACTGCCCACTTTCCGGTCAGTCTAACATCGAATCAATGATATAAATGTAACATGGTCATTTAAGTTAAACATTTAAGCTAGTTTTTGCTCTGTTAGCTAACAGCGATGGCGGGAAACGTTTTTTTATTTAATGGGTTGTGGATCAACAACAACAGAATGTTCAGACATCATCCCGTCCTGGAGATGAAAATAAACTGCGGATAATGTGAGTAACATACACATTTTGTCTGTCTTTGTCTGCTGGTTTACTGTTCATGAAGTTAAATGGTGGATGTCGATGAATTTCATCAGTTATAAAGCAAACTATTTACAAATAACTATCAATAAGATGGAATCAAAACCAGCCATATTTCATGTTTATGTAGTAAATCAACTTCAGCATCTTTCTGAATGATCTCACATTTCAAATAAATACACTTTGAGCTGAAACAATCAAAGGACTCTTATTTAATTTTTAATAGAAAATCACAAGTATTTGTTTTTTTTTCCATGTTAAAATGAATCTATCACACAACAAATGTAACATTGTGTCAAAGGATAAAACATAGCTTTAGCTTAAATCATAAAGTGAAATATTTGGATCCCCCTGTGAAGTAATAGCTGATCCATTAACCTGATAAATAAAATATTGAATTGAAACCTGTTAAAGAGGTCCACAGTAAAAACTAAACAACACAATATATTACATCATGTACAGTCTGAGTCCTGCTGAGTCCCTAACCCTAACCCTCCTGCTGGACACAAACAAACATCAATCACAGTATTCAGTCAAATGTTTCAGGTGATCACTGGTCGGGTCCTGTTGTGGGGCATTCTGGTCGGGTCCTCTGATCGAGTCACAGTTGGGTCATCTTGTTGTGCGTTCTGGTCCTGTGGTCATGTCCTCTTATCAGGCGTTAAGGTCTGGTTCTTTTATTGAAGGTTCTAGTCGGGTCTTGTGGTCTGGTCCTTTGGTCAGGTCTTCTTGCTGGGAGGTCCTGTATTGAGGTCCTGTGGTCAGGTCCTCTGATCGAGTCCTAGTTGGGTCATCTTGTCGGGTCTTGTGGTCTGGTCCTCTTGTCAGACGTTTTGGTCGAGTCCTGGTTCTGTCATCTTGTTGGGCGTTCTGGTCTGGTCCTTGTCAGGTCCTCTTGTTGGGAGGTACTGTGTTGAGGTCCTCTTGTCAGACGTTTTGATCGAGTCCTGGTCCTGTCATCTCGTTGGGAGTTCTGGTCTGGTCTCGTTCTGTGGTCAGGTCCTCTTGATGGGCGTTCTGGTCTGGTCCTGGTGGGGTCATCTTGTTGGGCGTTCTGGTCTGGTCCTGGTCGGGTCATCTTGTTGGGCGTTCTGGTCTGGTCCTGGTGGGGTCCTCTTGTTGGGCGTTCTGGTCTGGTCCTGGTGGGGTCATCTTGTTGGGCATTCTGGTCTGGTCCTGGTCAGGTCCTCTTGTTGGGAGGTCCTGTGTTGAGGTCCTCTTGTCAGACGTTCTGGTCTGGTTCTGGTGGGGTCCTCTTGTTGGGTGTTCTGGTCTGGTTCTGGTGGGGTCCTCTTGTTGGGCGTTCTGGTCTGGTTCTGGTCAGGTCCTCTTGTTGGGTGTTCTGGTCTGGTCGGGTCCTCTTGTTGGGCATTCTGGTCTGGTTCTGGTCAGGTCCTCTTGTTGGGTGTTCTGGTCCGGTCCTGGTCAGGTCCTCTTGTTGGGCGTTCTGGTCTGGTTCTGGTCAGGTCCTCTTGTTGGGCGTTCTGGTCTGGTTCTGGTGGGGTCCTCTTGTTGGGCGTTCTGGTCTGGTTCTGGTCAGGTCCTCTTGTTGGGCATTCTGGTCTGGTTCTGGTGGGGTCCTCTTGTTGGGCGTTCTGGTCTGGTTCTGGTCAGGTACTCTTGTTGGGCGTTCTGGTCTGTTTCTGGTGGGGTCCTCTTGTTGGGCGTTCTGGTCTGGTTCTGGTCAGGTCCTCTTGTTGGGCGTTCTGGTCTGGTTCTGGTGGGGTCCTCTTGTTGGGCGTTCTGGTCTGGTTCTGGTCAGGTCCTCTTGTTGGGCATTCTGGTCTGGTTCTGGTCGGGTCATCTTGTTGGGCGTTCTGGTCTGGTTCTGGTGGGGTCCTCTTGTTGGGCGTTCTGGTCTGGTCCTGGTCAGGTCCTCTTGTTGGGAGGTCCTGTGTTGAGGTCCTCTTGTCAGACGTTCTGGTCTGGTTCTGGTGGGGTCCTCTTGTTGGGTGTTCTGGTCTGGTTCTGGTGGGGTCCTCTAGTTGGGCGTTCTGGTCTGGTTCTGGTCAGGTCCTCTTGTTGGGTGTTCTGGTCTGGTCCTGGTCGGGTCCTCTTGTTGGGCATTCTGGTCTGGTTCTGGTCAGGTCCTCTTGTTGGGCGTTCTGGTCTGGTCCTGGTCAGGTCCTCTTGTTGGGCGTTCTGGTCTGGTTCTGGTCAGGTCCTCTTGTTGGGCGTTCTGGTCTGGTTCTGGTGGGGTCCTCTTGTTGGGCGTTCTGGTCTGGTTCTGGTCAGGTCCTCTTGTTGGGCGTTCTGGTCTGGTTCTGGTGGGGTCCTCTTGTTGGGCGTTCTGGTCTGGTTCTGGTCAGGTCCTCTTGTTGGGCGTTCTGGTCTGGTTCTAGTCAGGTCCTCTTGTTGGGCGTTCTGGTCTGGTTCTGGTGGGGTCCTCTTGTTGGGCGTTCTGGTCTGGTTCTGGTCAGGTCCTCTTGTTGGGCGTTCTGGTCTGGTCCTGGTCAGGTCCTCTTGTTGGGCGTTCTGGTCTGGTTCTGGTCAGGTCCTCTTGTTGGGCGTTCTGGTCTGGTTCTGGTCAGGTCCTCTTGTTGGGCGTTCTGGTCTGGTTCTGGTGGGGTCCTCTTGTTGGGCGTTCTGGTCTGGTTCTGGTCAGGTCCTCTTGTTGGGCATTCTGGTCTGGTTCTGGTGGGGTCCTCTTGTTGGGCGTTCTGGTCTGGTTCTGGTCAGGTCCTCTTGTTGGGCGTTCTGGTCTGGTTCTGGTGGGGTCCTCTTGTTGGGCGTTCTGGTCTGGTTCTGGTCAGGTCCTCTTGTTGGGCGTTCTGGTCTGGTTCTGGTGGGGTCCTCTTGTTGGGCGTTCTGGTCTGGTTCTGGTCAGGTCCTCTTGTTGGGTGTTCTGGTCTGGTTCTGGTGGGGTCCTCTTGTTGGGTGTTCTGGTCTGGTTCTGGTGGGGTCCTCTTGTTGGGAGTTCTGGTCTGGTTCTGGTGGGGTCCTCTTGTTGGGCGTTCTGGTCTGGTTCTGGTCAGGTCCTCTTGTTGGGCGTTCTGGTCTGGTTCTGGTGGGGTCCTCTTGTTGGGTGTTCTGGTCTGGTTCTGGTGGGGTCCTCTTGTTGGATGTTCTGGTCTGGTTCTGGTGGGGTCCTCTTGTTGGGTGTTCTGGTCTGGTTCTGCTGGGGTCCTCTTGTTGGGCGTTCTGGTCTGGTTCTGGTCAGGTCCTCTTGTTGGGTGTTCTGGTCTGGTTCTGGTCAGGTCCTCTTGTTGGGCGTTCTGGTCTGGTTCTGGTGGGGTCCTCTTGTTGGGTGTTCTGGTCTGGTTCTGCTGGGGTCCTCTTGTTGGGTGTTCTGGTCTGGTTCTGGTGGGGTCCTCTTGTTGGGTGTTCTGGTCTGGTTCTGGTCAGGTCCTCTTGTTGGGCGTTCTGGTCTGGTTCTGGTGGGGTCCTCTTGTTGGGTGTTCTGGTCTGGTTCTGGTCAGGTCCTCTTGTTGGGTGTTCTGGTCTGGTTCTGGTCAGGTCCTCTTGTTGGGTGTTCTGGTCTGGTTCTGGTGGGGTCCTCTTGTTGGGTGTTCTGGTCTGGTTCTGGTCAGGTCCTCTTGTTGGGTGTTCTGGTCTGGTTCTGGTCAGGTCCTCTTGTTGGGCGTTCTGGTCTGGTTCTGGTGGGGTCCTCCTGTTGGGTGTTCTGGTCTGGTTCTGGTCAGGTCCTCTTGTTGGGCGTTCTGGTCAGGTCCTCTTGTTGGGTGTTCTGGTCTGGTTCTGGTGGGGTCCTCTTGTTGGGTGTTCTGGTCTGGTTCTGGTCAGGTCCTCTTGTTGGGTGTTCTGGTCTGGTTCTGGTCAGGTCCTCTTGTTGGGTGTTCTGGTCTGGTTCTGGTCAGGTCCTCTTGTTGGGTGTTCTGGTCTGGTTCTGGTGGGGTCCTCTTGTTGGGCGTTCTGGTCTGGTTCTGGTCAGGTCCTCTTGTTGGGCGTTCTGGTCTGGTTCTGGTGGGGTCCTCTTGTTGGGCGTTCTGGTCTGGTTCTGGTCAGGTCCTCTTGTTGGGCGTTCTGGTCTGCTTCTGGTGGGGTCCTCTTGTTGGGTGTTCTGGTCTGGTTCTGGTCAGGTCCTCTTGTTGGGCGTTCTGGTCTGCTTCTGGTGGGGTCCTCTTGTTGGGTGTTCTGGTCTGGTTCTGGTGGGGTCCTCTTGTTGGGCGTTCTGGTCTGCTTCTGGTGGGGTCCTCTTGTTGGGCGTTCTGGTCTGGTTCTGGTCAGGTCCTCTTGTTGGGCGTTCTGGTCTGCTTCTGGTGGGGTCCTCTTGTTGGGTGTTCTGGTCTGCTTCTGGTGGGGTCCTCTTGTTGGGCGTTCTGGTCTGGTTCTGGTCAGGTCCTCTTGTTGGGCGTTCTGGTCTGGTTCTGGTGGGGTCCTCTTGTTGGGCGTTCTGGTCTGGTTCTGGTGGGGTCCTCTTGTTGGGCGTTCTGGTCTGGTTCTGGTGGGGTCCTCTTGTTGGGCGTTCTGGTCTGGTTCTGGTGGGGTCCTCTTGTTGGGCGTTCTGGTCTGGTTCTGGTGGGGTCCTCTTGTTGGGTGTTCTGGTCTGGTTCTGGTGGGGTCCTCTTGTTGGGTGTTCTGGTCTGGTTCTGGTGGGGTCCTCTTGTTGGGCGTTCTGGTCTGGTTCTGGTCAGGTCCTCTTGTTGGGCGTTCTGGTCTGCTTCTGGTGGGGTCCTCTTGTTGGGCGTTCTGGTCTGGTTCTGGTCAGGTCCTCTTGTTGGGTGTTCTGGTCTGGTTCTGGTCAGGTCCTCTTGTTGGGCGTTCTGGTCTGCTTCTGGTGGGGTCCTCTTGTTGGGCGTTCTGGTCTGGTTCTGGTGGGGTCCTCTTGTTGGGCGTTCTGGTCTGGTTCTGGTGGGGTCCTCTTGTTGGGCGTTCTGGTCTGGTTCTGGTGGGGTCCTCTTGTTGGGCGTTCTGGTCTGGTTCTGGTGGGGTCCTCTTGTTGGGTGTTCTGGTCTGCTTCTGGTGGGGTCCTCTTGTTGGGCGTTCTGGTCTGGTTCTGGTCAGGTCCTCTTGTTGGGCGTTCTGGTCTGCTTCTGGTGGGGTCCACTTGTTGGGTGTTCTGGTCTGGTTCTGGTGGGGTCCTCTTGTTGGGCGTTCTGGTCTGGTTCTGGTCAGGTCCTCTTGTTGGGCGTTCTGGTCTGCTTCTGGTGGGGTCCTCTTGTTGGGCGTTCTGGTCTGGTTCTGGTGGGGTCCTCTTGTTGGGCGTTCTGGTCTGGTTCTGGTGGGGTCCTCTTGTTGGGTGTTCTGGTCTGCTTCTGGTGGGGTCCTCTTGTTGGGCGTTCTGGTCTGCTTCTGGTGGGGTCCACTTGTTGGGTGTTCTGGTCTGGTTCTGGTGGGGTCCTCTTGTTGGGTGTTCTGGTCTGGTTCTGGTGGGGTCCTCTTGTTGGGCGTTCTGGTCTGGTTCTGGTGGGGTCCTCTTGTTGGGCGTTCTGGTCTGCTTCTGGTGGGGTCCTCTTGTTGGGTGTTCTGGTCTGGTTCTGGTGGGGTCCTCTTGTTGGGCGTTCTGGTCTGGTTCTGGTGGGGTCCTCTTGTTGGGCGTTCTGGTCTGGTTCTGGTCAGGTCCTCTTGTTGGGCGTTCTGGTCTGGTTCTGGTGGGGTCCTCTTGTTGGGCGTTCTGGTCTGGTTCTGGTGGGGTCCTCTTGTTGGGCGTTCTGGTCTGGTTCTGGTCAGGTCCTCTTGTTGGGCGTTCTGGTCTGGTTCTGGTGGGGTCCTCTTGTTGGGCGTTCTGGTCTGGTTCTGGTGGGGTCCTCTTGTTGGGCGTTCTGGTCTGGTTCTGCTGGGGTCCTCTTGTTGGGTGTTCTGGTCTGGTTCTGGTGGGGTCCTCTTGTTGGGTGTTCTGGTCTGGTTCTGGTCAGGTCCTCTTGTTGGGCGTTCTGGTCTGGTTCTGGTGGGGTCCTCTTGTTGGGTGTTCTGGTCTGGTTCTGGTCAGGTCCTCTTGTTGGGTGTTCTGGTCTGGTTCTGGTCAGGTCCTCTTGTTGGGTGTTCTGGTCTGGTTCTGGTGGGGTCCTCTTGTTGGGTGTTCTGGTCTGGTTCTGGTCAGGTCCTCTTGTTGGGTGTTCTGGTCTGGTTCTGGTCAGGTCCTCTTGTTGGGTGTTCTGGTCTGCTTCTGGTGGGGTCCTCTTGTTGGGTGTTCTGGTCTGCTTCTGGTGGGGTCCTCTTGTTGGGTGTTCTGGTCTGGTTCTGGTCAGGTCCTCTTGTTGGGCGTTCTGGTCTGGTTCTGGTGGGGTCCTCTTGTTGGGTGTTCTGGTCTGGTTCTGGTCAGGTCCTCTTGTTGGGCGTTCTGGTCAGGTCCTCTTGTTGGGTGTTCTGGTCTGGTTCTGGTGGGGTCCTCTTGTTGGGCGTTCTGGTCTGGTTCTGGTCAGGTCCTCTTGTTGGGCGTTCTGGTCTGGTTCTGGTGGGGTCCTCTTGTTGGGCGTTCTGGTCTGGTTCTGGTGGGGTCCTCTTGTTGGGCGTTCTGGTCTGCTTCTGGTGGGGTCCTCTTGTTGGGCGTTCTGGTCTGGTTCTGGTCTGGTTCCACCACCAGGGGGCTCTCAATCAAAGCAATTTCAAAACATGATGTCGAGGCTGGCGGGGAATCATGGGGGTGATTCTCTCCACCCCACCCTAAATCTAAGTCGACCGTAGTAATGCAGAACGGGCGAAACCGATCTGAGGAAGAGAATCTGTTTACAGACGAGCTGATGTATCCGAGTAGAATTTCCACGACGTTTTTATCCCAGCAGCTCAAACAGCAACAGTACGGCAGCTTTCAGCAGCAGCTCACGCTTCCTTATATAACGTAACATCCGCTGTTTCCACGGCAACAATAAACACGTCGTGTCTGTCTTTGATAACTGTTATATTTGAGGTAATTTAAGAACTCAACAATATAGTTTTAGTTTTGGTAATTGTCTATTCATTTATATATTTGTTTTAAAAAATCAATCTATATATTAAACATTTAACTTTATAGAGGTTAACATGGAGGGAAATATGTTTAACAGGAAAAGGGATAGAAATGTCATTTGATGTAATGACTATAAAAGACCACCAGATGTCACTGTGGTGCTGTCTGAGTATTAAGCACCAGAGCTTCAGGTATACTTTAGTTTTAAACATGATGTCAGACCTGATTGAACACTTTCAATCTGCTTGGATTTATTTAAATGTGAAGTCACAGAGATACTAAGTAGACTTAAAGGACCAATCAGTGAGCTGTGTAGAGAGTGAGATGATAAAGGACCAATCAGTGAGCTGTGTAGAGAGTGAGATGATAAAGGATCAATCAGTGAGATGTGTAGAGAGTGAGATGATAAAGGACCAATCAGTGAGCTGTGTAGAGAGTGAGATGATAAAGGACCAATCAGTGAGCTGTGTAGAGAGTGAGATGATAAAGGTCCAATCAGTGAGATGTGTAGAGAGTGAGATGATAAAGGACCAATCAGTGAGCTGTGTAGAGAGTGAGATGATAAAGGTCCAATCAGTGAGCTGTGTAGAGAGTGAGATGATAAAGGACCAATCAGTGAGCTGTGTAGAGAGTGAGATGATAAAGGACCAATCAGTGAGCTGTGTAGAGAGTGAGATGATAAAGGTCCAATCAGTGAGCTGTGTAGAGAGTGAGATGATAAAGGACCAATCAGTGAGCTGTGTAGAGAGTGAGATGATAAAGGTATCTTACTATCTGATCATTAAGGAAACATGTTGAAGTGCTGGCTTCTCTGACAACAATGCAGCAGCCAGTATGTCCTCCTTCTAACTTTAGATTCTGCTCCTGAATGATCTGGATTTGTTTGGACCAGAGAAGGTAGGCGTTTTTAAGACACGCCCCCACACGGCCGTTTTGGACGCCCCTCGGTTTGCCAGATATGAGAGCAGTTATCAGGTCAACAGGTGTTGCAGCGATGGAAGCGGTCAAGAGAAGTGGTTCAGATAGAAGTGATTGTACCCGACCTAAAAAGCCTCTGCATGTTTCTAATAAGCTCCACGAGCAGAAACGTGCTCAAACTAGGATCAATATTGGAGATGCTTTTGAAAAATGGAGAGAGGTTAGAACACAGAAAGGTTTACAGACCCATGCAGAGCTGGATAAACACTGAAGCTTCACCCCTAAAGTCCAGTTCGTTTGACTAGTGTGAGTGCTCCATCCTGTACAGTGACAAATTAAACTAAATACACCAGAACACAGAAGCTTCCTCCGATTATTGAGCCATCCCCCCATGTCTTAGAGAGGAGGAAAAGCGGTGATTTCTTAAGATACATGATATAACATCGGTTACACCAAGAGGAGTATGATGTTTTGATGATGAATGTTCCTGTCACTGATTGGCTGATAGGACAGCTTCCTGTTTCTCTGTAACTCTATATTCACTCATCAGAGATTACTTAAGTGTTTATTTGTGGGTTATATTCCTGGTATCAGCTGAGTGTCTGCCATTTAACCACGTCATGGAAACAAACTGTTCTCCATCAGCAGCTGGGCTTGAGCCGCCTCTGACACATGAAGGGTTAAAGGTTAAAGTAATTTTCAATCCTGTCTAAATATATAGCATCAGATCACCAGGACAGTTGGAAATGTATGTGATCTGTAGGTTGATAAAAAAAATGAAATCATGGTATCGTCCTGATGTCGTCCGATACAGATGTTTAACTGGTGCATCCCTAATCCAAAGTGTGAGATGTGTGATCCATTGCACGCTTAATATTTGTGAGGTGACTGTCAGTGACTCACCTCATTCGACCTCTGCTGCTGCTGCTTTCTGGAAAAACATCCTGTAAAGAAAGGTGCAATGAAAGAGTCAGGGAGATGAACCAAAGACAGGACGTAACTGGAACATGACTGTAATGTTGTTCAGCTAATAATGACTTCATCAGATGATAAAGGAGCAGAGTGGGTGTTGTTGTAATAAGTGAAAATGACCTTTTGATGACGATAGAAGCGACTGTGATGATGAGCAGCGAGTGCAGAGCGAAGACAACCACACGGATAATCAGCAGTTTGTTGACTGTTTCAACATCCGAACCTAAAAAAGACAGAACACAAAGCTGTGAACACAGAAACATACAAAAAAACACAAAAAACTAAATATACTGATTTCTTAATGAACAGACTTTACTGTTTCCCATCAGACTAAAAGAAAGAGTTTTATTTTGAAATCTAAAATAAGCAGTATGTAACTCTGCCCCCTAGTGGTTAAAATGTGTACTGCAGTCTAAATTCTAAACATCATAGAGAGCTGTCTCCCCCCCCCCCCCCCCCCTCTAGAGTCCATGCTCACTCAGGTCACCATGTGGTGGACTCTGAAGCTTCAGTGTTTATCCAGCTCTGCATGGGTCTGTAAACCTTTCTGTGTTCTAACCTCTCTCCATTTTTCAAAAGCATCTCCAATATTGATCCTAGTTTGAGCACGTTTCTGCTCGTGGAGCTTATTAGAAACATGCAGAGGCTTTTTTCTGCTCTCATATCTGACAAACCGAGGGGCGTCCAAAACGGCCGTGTGGGGGCGTGTCTTAAAAGCGCCTACCTTCTCTGGTCCAAACAAATCCAGATCATTCAGGAGCAGAATCTAAAGTTAGAAGGAGGACATACTGACTGCTGCATTGTTGTCAGAGAAGCCAGCACTTCAACATGTTTCCTTAATGATCAGATAGTAAGATACCTTTATCATCTCACTCTCTACACATCTCACTGATTGGACCTTTATCATCTCACTCTCTACACAGCTCACTGATTGGTCCTTTATCATCTCACTCTCTACACAGCTCACTGATTGGTCCTTTATCATCTCACTCTCTACACAGCTCACTGATTGGACCTTTATCATCTCACTCTCTACACAGCTCACTGATTGGACCTTTATCATCTCACTCTCTACACAGCTCACTGATTGGTCCTTTATCATCTCACTCTCTACACAGCTCACTGATTGGTCCTTTATCATCTCACTCTCTACACAGCTCACTGATTGGTCCTTTATCATCTCACTCTCTACACAGCTCACTGATTGGTCCTTTATCATCTCACTCTCTACACAGCTCACTGATTGGTCCTTTATCATCTCACTCTCTACACAGCTCACTGATTGGTCCTTTATCATCTCACTCTCTACACAGCTCACTGATTGGTCCTTTATCATCTCACTCTCTACACAGCTCACTGATTGGTCCTTTATCATCTCACTCTCTAATCGAGTGGTGAGTGATAGAAAATGTCGCCAACTGATTTGTGCAATTCAGACAGTTTGAAGGATATTAATGGTAGTTAAAATGGACAATATATAATTCTGAAGTAAAAATCTAAGTACCGGTAAAAGAATAAAAGCCAAATGGGAGAAGTTAACTACAACTCCCAGAGTGCATTTCAACAATACAAATCCAATCAGAGCTCCATCAGTTTTGCTGAGTTCAGTGAACACAGCAAAACTTATCGTTAACTCATGACCTCTGACTTTCATGATCAGCTGAGGCTTATGGGTATTGAAGTATTTAGACCAATCTACTAAACTGACCTTATTAGTCAGAAACTAGACGTGAAACTGGAGCTCAGAACTGAACACTCACCAAACAAACCTTCCTCTTCCTCTTTAGCTGTCACTCTCAAGTGGTACGGCTGGGACGGGAAGCCAATCTCTGTCGTCAAAGCACAGGTGTAGTACCCAGAATCCTCTGCAGTCAGAGGGCCGAGCTTGAGGGCGGGGCCAGATTCTGAAAGGGCGTGGCCATCTCTGACCCAGGTGACCTCCAGTGGGTGAAAGAGACAGGGTGCAGTGCAGCTCAATGTGACGGTTCGACCTTCTGCTATGTATCTGTCACCACCAGAGTTCTTTATCTTCAGTGGTGTCACGTCTGAAAAATGAGTTAGATAAAGAATCAATAAACACCTCCTGTTATTCAACACATCCGTTTTACAATCCGCCTCCTCGTCTGTGTACTACTCTTCATATTGACAAGATGGCGCCGCACTAGCTTGTAAAAGCAGCGCTTTCCCGTTGCTGGTTTTTTCCTGAGTTGTTCTACGACATCATTACTGCGTAAGTGCTGCCGCTGCACACAACCTGACGCGAGTGAAAACTCAAGCCCCAATGACTGTACACTGCACAAAGCATGCTGGGATACAAAGTGATGCAGAACAGGCTGTCGGCGCCACTTTTCCCCATCTTTCCTCCGCCATGAGGTCATCGTGTTGGTATGCTGTTCAGTAGATAGTTTGTGGAGTGCTGCTTTGATTGAAATGACACACAGACGGTACTGAAAGACTAACACCATTACACACTTACTGACCGTTGATGAAAACGAGGGAACTCATCACACAGGAAGACAGTTTAAACATTTTTCACCTCTGAAAGACCCCCCCCCCCCCCCCCATAACCAAACGTAATAAAAAACAGGTTCAGCGTCAACGTTGATGTGTTGCACACAAAAAAACCTCAAAACACTGCGACACTTCCCTTTGTGAAATCATTTCTAGTCACAAAAACCACAGAAGAAGTTGTAAAATCCTGAAGGGACTGACTCTGGCTCCAAAGACTAAGATGGCGTCTGCTTAAAAACTTGAGGTTTGAAAAAAGGCAGATGACTAACCAATGGGTGACTGCCCGGTGTCTCCGTCCATTATTTACTGAGTTTGGGTCCTGACCAAAGCAGAGGACCAGCAGACAGTGCCATCGATAATGCTATGTTGCTAGCAATGCTAAATGTTGCTAACCGTGTGTATGGATGACATTCTGTTGTTGTTATCAAACAAAGATCTTACCAGTGACGGTGACGTTCACTCCTGATGTTCCAGTGAAATGTCCCAAAGTGTAATTGACTTCCATCCTGAAGCGCAGAGTCGCTTCGTCCTCCATCTTGTTTACGTTTATGATCTGTAGCGTGCAGTTCTTCTTCAGGTCTCCCAGGTATCTGTAACGATGGTTGTTGTCGTTGGGCGAGCGGCTGTCGTACACGTTGGGGGTCGAGCCATGACAAATCAGATGGTTCTGACACCAGCGGACTCTGATGATCTCGGTCGGGACTTCTCTTCCATCCTGGATGAAGGTTTCACGTGGGGTGAAGGTGCAGGGGATGACGGCGGTGGATCCGGTCACAGCGCAGACTGGAGGAGGGTAGTTCACACTTTGAGCCACGGCACCTGAAAAACAACGGGGATGATTACAACGGACCTCCAGCACCAACACAAGAGGAGGAAACAGGTTCAGAGATAGGGATGGGTGTCGTTAGGATTAGACGATACCTCCTATGAATTCCAGGACTTATTGAGGCTCTTTGAGGAGATTTACACTTTCTACATTAAAAGAAGAGAAAGTGTAACAGAAGGAGTCTCTTCTTACGGCTTGTATAGAAGTGGCTGTTCAGGCCGTCTGAAGTAGTTTGATCCAACAGAGGGCGCTCTCACAATAACTTGACCATTGCATGAACTCTTGACCCTCAGCTGATTAAAGCCCCCGTGTCCACCTAACGGGGTAAACACCGCTGGAGGTTCAGGTTTAACATCAAGCCACCAGTTTTAAGTGCAGTGTTCTAATTCTGATGAAATATTAAATGAGTAGACTTCATTACGCGAGCAGCTGTTTTCTCTTACACCAGTGGTTCTCAAACTATGGTACACATTCACCTGCCTCATGAAATGTGTTCTTCTTAAAGATATGAAAGAATCTTTTTCATATCATTAGTCGTTAAAATAACAGAGATTGTAGAGATTGTTTTAACTTCTGGGCCCAAATGTGTAAAACTGTAAACATATTTAAGATATACATTTTTAAAAACACACAAAGTCTTACCGGCCAGAATCACCACGAAGCTGCAGAGAACCCTTTTGTCCCACACGGTCATCCTTACTTTTTAAAACTCTGATTTCACCTTTTAATTTGTCGATCAGCCGGCAGCGGTGCTGACACCAGACTGTGAGTGTGTGTGTGTGTGTGTGTGTGTGTGTGTGTGTGTGTGTGTGTGTGTGTGTGTGTGTGTGTGTGTGTGTGTGTGAGTGTGTGTGTGTGTGTGTGTGTGTGTGTGTGAGTGTGTGTGTGTGTGTGTGTGTGTGTGTGTGTGTGTGTGTGTGTGTGTGTGTGTGTGTGTGTGTGTGTGTGTGTGTGTGTGTGTGTGTGAGTGTGTGTGTGTGTGTGTGTGTGTGTGTGTGTGTGTGTGTGTGTGTGTGTGTAAACTCATTTCCTAATTTTTTCTCTAGAAACCAAACTTAGAGACGGTACGAGCCCTTCCTGTGTGTCGACACTTCCTGTCCCCCGTGTGAGCAGATCTGAATAATTGAACTGAAATGAAGAATAATTAGAAAGTGAAGTCACAGTCGGAGTCGGGCGATGAATTAAAGCGCCAAATTTAATTCAGAGGACGATGAAAACAAGATACAGGAGACGAGACGATGCAGCAAGGTCATGATGTCAGCACGCCACGGTAACGTATCAGCAGGAAGTCATCGTGATGCGGAGCGTCGGGACGCATTGCTCCATCTGCACGCCACGTGACATCCACACGACTTGCTCCATCTGCACGCCACGTGACATCCACACGACTTGCTCCATCTGCACGCCACGTGCATTGCATTCTGAACAGATTCTGAAACGTGAAAAGCAGAAGATTTAACAAAATATGAAGTCCAGCAAAGCATGATGGGATACATGGGTCATAAGTCATACCACAGGAAGAAGCAGCTGAAGGAAGGTAAGTGTATGGGGATCTCTTCTCTATTACGCCTGCAGCTCAGGAGAAGATTCTGGAAGTTTCTGGGAAATTCTGGGCGTGAGGTCCCGCCCACTGATCTGTGATTGGTCTGTATGGAGCTCACACCACAGCTCAATAACGTCCTCAAACACATCCGCTACTACATGTTGATTTTTTTTTCTGCATTGTATTCAATGAATAGTGAAACGTCACATGTGATGTAATGGTGTTTAGGCGCCGGCGGCGTCCCAGATGTTATTACCATATACACATTCCTGTGACTGTAGTATTGTGGGGTGTGAGTATGGGGCGTGGATTGTGCCATAGACCAGCTCTCACACCACTCTCTCTGTCTCTCTTTTAGAGGTTGTTCTGCAGTTATTAAAAGAGTAATCAAATA
Source organism: Labrus mixtus (assembly GCF_963584025.1). Classification (NCBI taxonomy): domain Eukaryota; kingdom Metazoa; phylum Chordata; class Actinopteri; order Labriformes; family Labridae; genus Labrus; species Labrus mixtus. The sequence goes on from NW_026870208.1 coordinate 48,088, forward strand.
AAACTTGATGATGAAATCTAGTTGCTGCTCTGTGTGACAGGATGATCAAACGTCCATGGTTTCTTTGATAAGTTTGAAAAACTGGGCCCAGATGATCATGGAGAAAGTGAATTCTAATTTATTTTCTATTGAATGATTCCACTTAAGTTTTGAATAAGTAAAGAAAATGACAAGAATCAATAGAATCAGAATATTTGTTGTAATGTCACTTTGAACTGTTCTTTATGTTTTTATTTTCAGATGGTTGAAGGTGAAGAAGCAAGGTGTGGGGCTACTGCACGAAGGAAGGCAGATTTTTATTTGATACTTTTAATTTAAGTTTGATATTTATTTAAAACAGACACTACACCGCCTGCAGGCCTCTTTACTCTGACAGTGAAGTGATGTGAACACATGTTTGTGTCTTCCTCTAAGTGATCACTCAACATGTGATCAGAGTGAGCGTGCAGAAGAAGAAGAAGAAGAACCCCTCTGTGGATCTGAACCACTCTGCTGTGATGGAACATCCTGCAGCAGGTGACAGGGCACAGCTCTGTATTTATTTATTTATTTCCCGTTGTTTGTTTTTTTCTCCATTTCACTATTATCAATCAGTATGCGGTTTCTACTGCATATAGTTCTGTTTACATTTGTTAGCCTGATCACTTAAACTTATATGTCTATTCTACTTTATTTATTTTGTTTTTTAACTTTTGTATTTTTAATTGACACTCTATATTCTAATTCTTTAGTTTGCTGCTCTGTGTGCCTTTAAATCTCCCCCGGGGACAAATAAAGTTTATTGAATTGAATTTGTTCATCTTGTCTTCATTCTTTATTTTGGGATGTAGAAAAATGAGACCAAGACCTTTAGTGTGACCTTTAACCCGTGCAACTTCATGAAAACTAAATCACCCTCTAACTATTGGGGATGCATCCAGACTTAACCACATTAATATGCATGTTTAATAATAGTCTGCACCTACCATCAATTCAATTAACTGATTAATCAAGAAAACTTATCAACTCGTCGCTGCAACTTATCAAATCATTGCTGCAACTTATCAACTCATTGCTGCAACTTATCAAATCATTGCTGCAACTTATCAAATCATTGCTGCAACTTATCAAATCATTGCTGCAACTTATCAAATCATTGCTGCAACTTATGGACTCATGGTTGCAGCTCTACTCAGGTCTAACGTTGAGCATTCAGAAGAGAAGAAGGGTTTTCTCTCCTGAATGTAACCACAGCAGTTCAACATGTCACTCTGCCCTCCTCCTCCTCCTGCTCCTCGCTCTCCTCCTTCTGGAAGACGTTTCCATCCGGCTGCTTCCTCCATCTCAGCCGGATGTTTGCATGCAGCCCCTCGTCCTTCAGCTGCTGTTGGAGCTGAGAAACAGAAATCATTCATATTATCACCAACATACAGAAAATTGTTACAAACAACAAAAACAACAACGATAAAACAATCCCAGAGATGTGTAGTGAGTGGAATAATAAAGTGACCTTACTGTATGATCAGACATTAAAGAGATACTTCACCCATTGAAACATGAATCTGTATTGACATTGGGTCATATATGTAGAAATGTGAAATACATTTTGAAGTTGGTGCCTCTACTTTATTAATCCCAGAGGGAAATTAGATCGTTACAGTTTCTCCAAAATATACAATATAGCCTAGCAGTAGAAATATAGTAATAAAAACATTTACAGACATATTTACTTGAACACATAAGACCGTTTCCTCAACTGATTCAGAGATTTCTTCCAGAATTGATCTTGTAAATTCCTGGCAGAAAACAGACTCTATGTCTGTGTCTAAGTAGACTTAAAGGTCCAATCAGTGAGCTGTGTAGAGAGTGAGATGATAAAGGTCCAATCAGTGAGCTGTGTAGAGAGTGAGATGATAAAGGTCCAATCAGTGAGCTGTGTAGAGAGTGAGATGATAAAGGTCCAATCAGTGAGCTGTGTAGAGAGTGAGATGATAAAGGACCAATCAGTGAGCTGTGTAGAGAGTGAGATGATAAAGGACCAATCAGTGAGCTGTGTAGAGAGTGAGATGATAAAGGTCCAATCAGTGAGCTGTGTAGAGAGTGAGATGATAAAGGACCAATCAGTGAGCTGTGTAGAGAGTGAGATGATAAAGGTCCAATCAGTGAGCTGTGTAGAGAGTGAGATGATAAAGGTCCAATCAGTGAGCTGTGTAGAGAGTGAGATGATAAAGGACCAATCAGTGAGCTGTGTAGAGAGTGAGATGATAAAGGTCCAATCAGTGAGCTGTGTAGAGAGTGAGATGATAAAGGACCAATCAGGGAGCTGTGTAGAGAGTGAGATGATAAAGGTCCAATCAGTGAGCTGTGTAGAGAGTGAGATGATAAAGGTCCAATCAGTGAGCTGTGTAGAGAGTGAGATGATAAAGGACCAATCAGTGAGCTGTGTAGAGAGTGAGATGATAAAGGTCCAATCAGTGAGCTGTGTAGAGAGTGAGATGATAAAGGTCCAATCAGTGAGCTGTGTAGAGAGTGAGATGATAAAGGACCAATCAGTGAGATGTGTAGAGAGTGAGATGATAAAGGACCAATCAGTGAGCTGTGTAGAGGACCAATCAGTGAGCTGTGTAGAGAGTGAGATGATAAAGGTCCAATCAGTGAGCTGTGTAGAGAGTGAGATGATAAAGGACCAATCAGTGAGCTGTGTAGAGAGTGAGATGATAAAGGATCAATCAGTGAGCTGTGTAGAGAGTGAGATGATAAAGGACCAATCAGTGAGCTGTGTAGAGAGTGAGATGATAAAGGTCCAATCAGTGAGCTGTGTAGAGAGTGAGATGATAAAGGACCAATCAGTGAGCTGTGTAGAGAGTGAGATGATAAAGGACCAATCAGTGAGCTGTGTAGAGAGTGAGATGATAAAGGTCCAATCAGTGAGCTGTGTAGAGAGTGAGATGATAAAGGACCAATCAGGGAGCTGTGTAGAGAGTGAGATGATAAAGGTCCAATCAGTGAGCTGTGTAGAGAGTGAGATGATAAAGGACCAATCAGTGAGATGTGTAGAGAGTGAGATGATAAAGGTCCAATCAGTGAGATGTGTAGAGAGTGAGATGATAAAGGTCCAATCAGTGAGCTGTGTAGAGAGTGAGATGATAAAGGTCCAATCAGTGAGCTGTGTAGAGAGTGAGATGATAAAGGTCCAATCAGTGAGCTGTGTAGAGAGTGAGATGATAAAGGTCCAATCAGTGAGCTGTGTAGAGAGTGAGATGATAAAGGTCCAATCAGTGAGCTGTGTAGAGAGTGAGATGATAAAGGTCCAATCAGTGAGCTGTGTAGAGAGTGAGATGATAAAGGACCAATCAGTGAGCTGTGTAGAGAGTGAGATGATAAAGGTCCAATCAGTGAGCTGTGTAGAGAGTGAGATGATAAAGGTCCAATCAGTGAGCTGTGTAGAGAGTGAGATGATAAAGGACCAATCAGTGAGATGTGTAGAGAGTGAGATGATAAAGGACCAATCAGTGAGCTGTGTAGAGGACCAATCAGTGAGCTGTGTAGAGAGTGAGATGATAAAGGTCCAATCAGTGAGCTGTGTAGAGAGTGAGATGATAAAGGACCAATCAGTGAGCTGTGTAGAGAGTGAGATGATAAAGGATCAATCAGTGAGCTGTGTAGAGAGTGAGATGATAAAGGACCAATCAGTGAGCTGTGTAGAGAGTGAGATGATAAAGGTCCAATCAGTGAGCTGTGTAGAGAGTGAGATGATAAAGGACCAATCAGTGAGCTGTGTAGAGAGTGAGATGATAAAGGACCAATCAGTGAGCTGTGTAGAGAGTGAGATGATAAAGGTCCAATCAGTGAGCTGTGTAGAGAGTGAGATGATAAAGGACCAATCAGGGAGCTGTGTAGAGAGTGAGATGATAAAGGTCCAATCAGTGAGCTGTGTAGAGAGTGAGATGATAAAGGACCAATCAGTGAGATGTGTAGAGAGTGAGATGATAAAGGTCCAATCAGTGAGATGTGTAGAGAGTGAGATGATAAAGGTCCAATCAGTGAGCTGTGTAGAGAGTGAGATGATAAAGGTCCAATCAGTGAGCTGTGTAGAGAGTGAGATGATAAAGGTCCAATCAGTGAGCTGTGTAGAGAGTGAGATGATAAAGGTCCAATCAGTGAGCTGTGTAGAGAGTGAGATGATAAAGGTCCAATCAGTGAGCTGTGTAGAGAGTGAGATGATAAAGGTCCAATCAGTGAGCTGTGTAGAGAGTGAGATGATAAAGGACCAATCAGTGAGCTGTGTAGAGAGTGAGATGATAAAGGTATCTTACTATCTGATCATTAAGGAAACATGTTGAAGTGCTGGCTTCTCTGACAACAATGCAGCAGCCAGTATGTCCTCCTTCTAACTTTAGATTCTGCTCCTGAATGATCTGGATTTGTTTGGACCAGAGAAGGTAGGCGCTTTTAAGACACGCCCCCACACGCCCCCACACGGCCGTTTTGGACGCCCCTCGGTTTGTCAGATATGAGAGCAGAAAAAAGCCTCTGCATGTTTCTAATAAGCTCCACGAGCAGAAACGTGCTCAAACTAGGATCAATATTGGAGATGCTTTTGAAAAATGGAGAGAGGTTAGAACACAGAAAGGTTTACAGACCCATGCAGAGCTGGATAAACACTGAAGCTTCAGAGTCCACCACATGGTGACCTGAGTGAGCATGGACTCTAGAGAGGGGGGGGGGGGGGGGGAGACAGCTCTCTATGATGTTTAGAATTTAGACTGCAGTACCCATTTTAACCACGAGGGGGCAGAGTTACAGACTGCTTCATTAAAGGTATTTTGACATCTAACACTGACTGCAGGATCATTTTTACTTTGTCTGAAGCCAAACATCAAATCTTTCTCTAAAGGTTTCACAGCAGCTCCTTGTGGACTTCAGTGATAGTGCTGACAAAACCAAAGAGTCCACGAGGTGAATGCACCAAGAAGGGTTTGAAAAAGAAAGTCTGTCATCTGAGTCTTTGTTTAAGTTACTATCAGGAGAGTTCTGACTCCTTAGACTCAGTAATACTGTTCCTTATACTACATCCTAATCATGTCATGTTTATTGTAAGTACTGCTATCATAGTTTGACATTACTGCTCTTGATTTGCTGAATTCATGATTTCAAATGGCTCTGAATCTGTTCCATATGACTTCCTGTGCTGCTGTCATTTGAATATATCTTTCCAGGGACGATTGAAGCCTCGTGTTGTCTCATTTAAATTTTTCTTCTGAGAGTCATTTGGTTATTTCTGCATGAAATCATAAAAAGGTCAAACATGATTCACCTGTAGCAGGATGTGTTCCATCACAGCAGAGTGGTTCAGATCCACAGAGGGGTTCTTCTTCTTCTGCACGCTCACTCTGATCACATGTTGAGTGATCACTTAGAGGAAGACACAAACATGTGTTCACATCACTTCACTGTCAGAGTAAAGAGGCCTGCAGGGCGTCCTTTAAGCACTTGGCTGACATCCCCACAGTCAAACAAATTAATGGAAATGAAGATCAGGATATTCAAATCAGTTTTCTGTTGATGGTTTTTGTGTATTGAATCCAAACAGGAACACTAAGTGACTCATTAGAGTCCACTCACCCAGAGAGTGGCAGATGTAGGATCTCTTCCAGTCACACGTCCAGTCCTCCCAGCCCCCTTTGTTGTTAAAGTCTGCTGCAGCACAAGCCTCCTTTGGGTCTAAGTTGTTAGGTTCTGCTATCCCCGGACTCCAGTACCTGAACGAGGAGTCGCTGCCATCAAACCACTTCCAGGACTCTCTGGAGAGGCCGATCCAGACTCTCTGTCCAGGAGGAACCAGCTGATCCACCTCCTGGTTCTCTGCCAGGTTTCTCATGCTGGCCAGGTCTGTGTGGTGTTCTCTGCAGTAGCTCTGGGCCTCAGTCCATGACATGGAGGTGGAGATGAGGACAAAGGTCACATCGGGCCCTGAAGAGAGACCACAGTGAGGTCACTCTTTGAGTCTGTATTAATCCATTAAACCTTTTCACTCAATAATCAAGAATCAAATACTAAGTACCCCTCCTCAATAATGAATCCCTGCTACACCCTCAGTACCTCTCCAACCTCCTGCACCCTCACACCATGTCCAGAAACCTCTAGACCACAGACACCGGCCTGCTGTCCATACCACACACACCAAACATCTATGGAGACATTGAGACCTCCACCATCACTTCTCCACATCAACTCTGCCTCTCCATCCTTTGTTACCTGTCTCAGTTTGGTTTTGTTCTTTGTTTGGTTCCTCCATCATGTTAAGCATCCTCAGGTGCATTAAAGGACCCACATTACATTTACATATTTAAAGGTATGACACAGACACAGAAACAGCCTGTTCTGAGCAGGGCTGAAATAGAGGGGTTTATAGACATGATCAAATACAGGATCAGAGTGGATTTAGAACAAGAAACTTCACACACATGTTGAAGAGGAGCTCTGAGACTTATTTACACTGAAGAAGAAGAGGAGGAGTATATGTCACCTTTAAATGCTCATTCTATTATTATTGTTATTATATTCAGGTGGTTAGTATCCTCACCTGTGACATCACAGCAGACTGGTGTATAGTTTTCTGTGCAGGGTACATCATCCCACCATCCATTATCAAACATACATGTGCAGTGTTCAGCACTGTGTGCGTTGTCTGGTTGTCCGGACAACCACTGTCTGAACTCGGCCTCTCCGTCACCGTAGAAACTCGGGTCTGACAGCGACCACCTCCAGCTGTCCACGTCGTCGTACAGACCAATCCAGGCTCGCTGAAAGATTACATTTAATATATAACATCCATCATTCTGCCTGGACGTCTACAGGGTCCCGTCTCTGACTAGAAGATTAAAGTAATCAGTCCTCATGGGTCATCAACATGGATCTGAATGACTTTACA
>NW_026870208.1:62500-78635 GCF_963584025.1 Labrus mixtus
TATCAGTGTGTGTGTGTATCAGTGTGTGTGTGTATCAGTGTGTGTGTGTATCAGTGTGTGTGTGTGTGTGTGTGTGTGTGTATCAGTGTGTGTGTGTGTGTGTGTGTGTGTGTGTGTGTGTATCAGTGTGTGTGTGTGTGTGTGTGTGTGTGTGTGTGTGTGTGTGTGTATCAGTGTGTGTGTGTGTGTATCAGTGTGTGTGTGTGTGTGTGTGTGTGTGTGTATCAGTGTGTGTGTGTATCAGTGTGTGTGTGTGTGTGTGTGTATCAGTGTGTGTGTGTATCAGTGTGTGTGTGTGTGTGTGTGTGTGTGTGTGTATCAGTGTGTGTGTGTTTCAGTGTGTGTGTATCAGTGTGTGTGTGTATCAGTGTGTGTGTGTGTATCAGTGTGTGTGTGTATCAGTGTGTGTGTATCAATGTGTGTGTGTATCAGTGTGTGTGTGTGTGTGTGTGTGTGTGTGTGTATCAGTGTGTGTGTATCAGTGTGTGTGTATCAGTGTGTGTGTATCAGTGTGTGTGTGTATCAGTGTGTGTGTATCAGTGTGTGTGTATCAGTGTTTGTGTGTATCAGTGTGTGTGTGTATCAGTGTGTGTGTATCAGTGTGTGTGTGTGTGTGTGTGTGTGTATCAGTGTGTGTGTGTATCAGTGTGTGTGTGTATCAGTGTGTGTGTATCAGTGTGTGTGTATCAGTGTGTGTGTGTATCAGTGTGTGTGTGTATCAGTGTGTGTGTGTGTGTGTGTGTATCAGTGTGTGTGTGTGTGTGTGTATCAGTGTGTGTGTGTATCAGTGTGTGTGTGTATCAGTGTGTGTGTATCAGTGTGTGTGTGTGTGTGTGTATCAGTGTGTGTGTGTATCAGTGTGTGTGTATCAGTGTGTGTGTGTGTGTGTGTATCAGTGTGTGTGTGTGTGTGTGTGTGTGTGTGTGTGTGTATCAGTGTGTGTGTGTATCAGTGTGTGTGTGTGTGTGTGTATCAGTGTGTGTGTGTGTGTGTGTGTGTGTGTATCAGTGTGTGTGTGTATCAGTGTGTGTGTGTGTGTGTATCAGTGTGTGTGTGTGTGTGTGTGTGTGTGTGTGTGTGTGTGTGTGTGTGTGTGTATCAGTGTGTGTGTGTATCAGTGTGTGTGTGTGTGTGTGTGTGTGTGTGTGTGTGTGTGTGTATCAGTGTGTGTGTGTGTATCAGTGTGTGTGTGTGTGTGTGTGTGTATCAGTGTGTGTGTGTGTGTGTGTGTATCAGTGTGTGTGTGTGTGTGTGTGTGTGTGTGTGTATCAGTGTGTGTGTGTATCAGTGTGTGTGTTTGTGTGTGTGTGTGTGTGTGTGTGTGTGTGTGTGTATCAGTGTGTGTGTGTATCAGTGTGTGTGTGTGTGTGTGTGTGTGTGTGTGTGTGTGTGTGTGTGTATCAGTGTGTGTGTATCAGTGTGTGTGTATCAGTGTGTGTGTGTGTATCAGTGTGTGTGTGTATCAGTGTGTGTGTGTATCAGTGTGTGTGTATCAATGTGTGTGTGTATCAGTGTGTGTGTGTATCAGTGTGTGTGTGTATCAGTGTGTGTGTGTATCAGTGTGTGTGTGTGTGTGTGTGTGTGTGTGTGTGTGTATCAGTGTGTGTGTGTGTGTGTGTGTGTGTGTGTGTGTGTATCAGTGTGTGTGTGTGTGTGTGTGTGTGTGTGTGTGTGTATCAGTGTGTGTGTGTATCAGTGTGTGTGTGTGTATCAGTGTGTGTGTGTGTGTGTGTGTGTGTGTATCAGTGTGTGTGTGTATCAGTGTGTGTGTGTGTGTGTGTGTATCAGTGTGTGTGTGTATCAGTGTGTGTGTGTGTGTGTGTGTGTGTGTGTGTGTGTGTGTGTGTGTGTGTGTGTGTGTGTGTATCAGTGTGTGTGTGTATCAGTGTGTGTGTATCAGTGTGTGTGTGTATCAGTGTGTGTGTGTGTATCAGTGTGTGTGTGTATCAGTGTGTGTGTATCAATGTGTGTGTGTATCAGTGTGTGTGTGTGTGTGTGTGTGTGTATCAGTGTGTGTGTATCAGTGTGTGTGTATCAGTGTGTGTGTATCAGTGTGTGTGTGTATCAGTGTGTGTGTATCAGTGTGTGTGTATCAGTGTGTGTGTGTATCAGTGTGTGTGTGTATCAGTGTGTGTGTATCAGTGTGTGTGTGTGTGTGTGTGTGTGTATCAGTGTGTGTGTGTATCAGTGTGTGTGTGTATCAGTGTGTGTGTATCAGTGTGTGTGTATCAGTGTGTGTGTGTATCAGTGTGTGTGTGTATCAGTGTGTGTGTGTGTGTGTGTATCAGTGTGTGTGTGTGTGTGTGTGTGTATCAGTGTGTGTGTGTATCAGTGTGTGTGTATCAGTGTGTGTGTGTGTGTGTGTATCAGTGTGTGTGTGTATCAGTGTGTGTGTGTATCAGTGTGTGTGTATCAGTGTGTGTGTGTGTGTGTGTATCAGTGTGTGTGTGTGTGTGTGTGTGTGTGTGTGTATCAGTGTGTGTGTGTATCAGTGTGTGTGTGTGTGTGTGTGTATCAGTGTGTGTGTGTGTGTGTGTGTGTGTATCAGTGTGTGTGTGTGTGTGTGTGTGTGTGTGTGTGTGTGTGTGTGTGTGTGTATCAGTGTGTGTGTGTGTGTGTGTGTGTGTGTGTGTGTGTGTGTGTGTGTGTATCAGTGTGTGTGTGTATCAGTGTGTGTGTGTGTGTGTGTGTGTGTGTGTGTGTGTGTGTGTATCAGTGTGTGTGTGTGTATCAGTGTGTGTGTGTGTGTGTGTGTGTATCAGTGTGTGTGTGTGTGTGTGTGTGTATCAGTGTGTGTGTGTGTGTGTGTGTGTGTGTGTGTGTGTGTGTGTGTGTATCAGTGTGTGTGTGTGTGTGTGTGTGTGTATCAGTGTGTGTGTGTGTGTGTGTGTGTGTGTGTGTGTGTGTATCAGTGTGTGTGTGTATCAGTGTGTGTGTATCAGTGTGTGTGTGTATCAGTGTGTGTGTATCAATGTGTGTGTGTATCAGTGTGTGTGTGTGTGTGTGTGTGTGTGTATCAGTGTGTGTGTATCAGTGTGTGTGTGTATCAGTGTGTGTGTGTATCAGTGTGTGTGTGTGTGTGTGTGTGTGTGTGTGTGTATCAGTGTGTGTGTGTGTGTGTGTGTATGTGTGTGTGTGTGTATCAGTGTGTGTGTGTGTGTGTGTGTGTGTGTGTGTGTGTGTGTATCAGTGTGTGTGTGTGTGTGTGTGTGTGTGTGTGTGTGTGTATCAGTGTGTGTGTGTATCAGTGTGTGTGTGTGTGTGTGTGTGTGTGTGTGTGTGTGTATCAGTGTGTGTGTGTATCAGTGTGTGTGTGTGTGTGTGTGTGTGTGTGTGTGTGTGTGTGTGTGTATCAGTGTGTGTGTGTATCAGTGTGTGTGTATCAGTGTGTGTGTGTATCAGTGTGTGTGTGTGTATCAGTGTGTGTGTGTATCAGTGTGTGTGTATCAATGTGTGTGTGTATCAGTGTGTGTGTGTGTGTGTGTGTGTGTGTATCAGTGTGTGTGTATCAGTGTGTGTGTATCAGTGTGTGTGTGTATCAGTGTGTGTGTGTATCAGTGTGTGTGTATCAGTGTGTGTGTGTGTGTGTGTGTGTGTGTGTGTATCAGTGTGTGTGTGTATCAGTGTGTGTGTGTATCAGTGTGTGTGTATCAGTGTGTGTGTATCAGTGTGTGTGTGTATCAGTGTGTGTGTGTATCAGTGTGTGTGTGTGTGTGTGTGTATCAGTGTGTGTGTGTGTGTGTGTATCAGTGTGTGTGTGTATCAGTGTGTGTGTGTATCAGTGTGTGTGTATCAGTGTGTGTGTGTGTGTGTGTATCAGTGTGTGTGTGTATCAGTGTGTGTGTATCAGTGTGTGTGTGTATCAGTGTGTGTGTGTGTGTGTGTGTGTGTATCAGTGTGTGTGTGTATCAGTGTGTGTGTGTGTGTGTATCAGTGTGTGTGTGTGTGTGTGTGTGTGTGTATCAGTGTGTGTGTGTGTGTGTGTGTGTGTGTGTGTGTGTGTGTGTGTGTGTGTGTGTATCAGTGTGTGTGTGTGTGTGTGTGTGTGTGTGTGTGTGTGTGTGTATCAGTGTGTGTGTGTATCAGTGTGTGTGTGTGTGTGTGTGTGTGTGTGTGTGTGTGTGTATCAGTGTGTGTGTGTGTATCAGTGTGTGTGTGTGTGTGTGTGTGTGTGTATCAGTGTGTGTGTGTGTGTGTGTGTGTGTATCAGTGTGTGTGTGTGTGTGTGTGTGTGTGTGTGTGTGTGTATCAGTGTGTGTGTGTGTGTGTGTGTGTATCAGTGTGTGTGTGTGTGTGTGTGTGTGTGTGTGTGTGTGTGTGTATCAGTGTGTGTGTGTATCAGTGTGTGTGTATCAGTGTGTGTGTGTATCAGTGTGTGTGTGTATCAGTGTGTGTGTGTATCAGTGTGTGTGTGTGTGTGTATCAGTGTGTGTGTGTATCAGTGTGTGTGTGTGTGTATCAGTGTGTGTGTGTATCAGTGTGTGTGTGTGTGTGTGTGTGTGTGTGTGTGTGTATCAGTGTGTGTGTGTATCAGTGTGTGTGTGTGTGTGTGTGTGTGTGTATCAGTGTGTGTGTGTATCAGTGTGTGTGTGTGTATCAGTGTGTGTGTATCAGTGTGTGTGTGTGTGTGTGTGTGTGTGTGTATCAGTGTGTGTGTGTGTGTCAGTGTGTGTGTGTGTGTGTGTGTGTGTGTTAGTCTCATGTTTTCTGACTCAGTGAAACCCGATGAAGCACTTGGATTGTGTGCTGATGGATCACCGGTCCCATGACCCCCCAGGAGCTGGAGACTTGGGACCCCATGGAGGGGGTTAAAACATTTAGCCGGTCACACTTCGTCTGCACACACTGACATTAGAACAACACAAGAACACTGCTCTGAATCATGGAGCAGTCTGTTCCATTGATGAATGAATGAATTATTTTCCTTTACAAACTGACGCTCATAGAAACACAAACCACTGGAGGTCAGACTCACACCCCAAACCGACCTCTACCCTTCAGCCGCTCCACAGGGGGAGCTCGGTGGTCTCAGAGGACGACCTCAGACGTTCAGAATATCATTCAGTGGACTCCTTCTCTCAGGTCCTAAGAAAGTTCTGGAGCACACAAATCACTTCAGGCTGATTTATTCAGGTACATAAGAGGAGTGTTTGTGTCTTCCTCACAGACGGGTAGACACACCCAAAGGGAGCGGGCAGAATCCAAATCCATAAAACAGGAAAGAGAAAAGCAAACAGGGAAGTATCAGACTGGGAGATAATGCTGACTCAGAGGAAGAAGACAAACAGAAGGGATGGAAGACACAGACTAAATACTGAAGAGAGGGAGACGCATTGAGCCTCGTTCACTAATATATGTGTAGAAACGTTCTTACTCTGCACATAAAACAAATCACCATCAGATTCATGACACAGGCGTACCATCGGTCTGTAAGGATCCTCTGAAAAACCAGATGACACACAAGATAAATAATTTCCCTCATTGCCATTATTCTGTACTTATTTCTATACTTTCTGTGTCGTGGTAATCCAGGGGAGAGAGACGATTCAATCTTTGCTTGCCCATTTTGTCTGCTGTTTTCATCCCTTCTTTTGAAATGTATTGCATAAGGAATTATTAATATGATATACTGTGTATGATTCTCCTCTCCTGTAGATTTGTGGGATGTTGTTAAAAACAAAACATCTTGTTTTTCCTTTATTGTAAGTGACAAAGTTTAAACATAAATAATACAAAATTTATCACAAAAAAAAAAGATAAATAATAATTTCCTAAAATTAAGTGGCCACACGAGGGCATCAGTGAGCAGCACATATCTCTGTCAGGTGCTGATTGGTTAGTTGTCTCTGACCTGTGTGCTGTTTGTTTATTAAATGGGTTCTGGTGGACTTCGGGACTGAACTGCTCTAAGGTTTCAGAGACTCAAACTGACCGGATCAGATTCATTGGTAGTTCTCTGAAATGTTGCTGTATCTCAGAAACACATGAAGAAGAAACACTCATGTGATCTGACCTCTTGCAAATAAGATGTTCTGATTTGAGAAATAAAATCGGACCCTCCTGCAGTCTTCATGAGGTCCTCAAAAACTCTCCGAGGAGACTTCAGAGTCGCAGCTTCTTCCACTTGCTCCAATGTTTTGTGTTCAGGGTCGGACGCACATCCTTTACTTCCTCCTGTGAGAAATGAGCAGCACATCCAGACGCAGCGTTCAGCCTGACTGAGAGCTGAAGGACCGAGCAGCTGACTGGAAGGGGCTGCAGCAGACATTATTTATTCCATATTCCAGAAACACATGGATGGAATGGATCAGGTGGATACATGCTGCTTATTCTCACCTTCCTTATGAAACAATATGAATCTAAAGAGACTTCTTGTTTTTACAGTTATTTACTGTATTTGTTTATTTAACACAGACACATGCACATGGCTTCATCCGTCAAATGATAACATGCAGTCCCTGCTCGGATTTTAGGAGTTAAACAGAATCATTAGACGTAAAGACTGTTACATGTCCTGGACATGCATAAAGGGGTGAATAACTTTACTATAGCTAACAGAAGCTCACCACTCATTAGTCAACTAGTCTCCTCTTTCCAAGAACTAAGTGAGAGCTCGCTTCCTACCAGCTGCTAGTGTAACAGAGTTAGAATGAACCTCTTTTGAATTTCTACAAAATGAATGTGTCTGTCATATTTATGTTACTTTGTTGCCGCCTGGTGGTCTAATAGCGCAACTGTAGGGCTCCTAGCTGGCCACCGTACGTAGCAAAGGAATCTCTCCTGAGGTGGGTGTGTGTGTTTAGTGCTGCGACCAACATGTCTCTGTTTAATGTTTTAAAACTGTTCCAAAAACTTTAGGTAACATGTATTTTGTCCATGAACCCGTTTAGAATGTACTGTTAGAGTTTCGGACATTTATGTGTAGAAATGTTTATTTTATTTTACGAGTTTCAGTTTGTTTACATGCCGAGCTAATGCTAGTTAGCTTACCAGTTAGCTGCTTCCTCATGGCCGTGATGCTCACGTCAATGCTCTTGTGTGCGTGTTTTTGTGTTATACAGATGTGAGTCCTTGCAGTTGCATATAAATGCTGATTGTGTGCTTTTGTTTTATACACCAGAATAAAAAGAAAAGAGATCCAGAGTGAGAGCAACTCCGGCTGTTGTGGCGTTCTTCCTGCACCATAAACATCTGAGACAGACACACACCCTCCATAGTCCAGCAGAGAAACACAACCGGTTACACTAGTCTCCTCTTTCCTAGTAGCTGGAGCTATGTAAAATTACTCCGCTAACACCCTGTCGAGAAGAGAGGACTTATATAACTGCATAGCCCTAGCATTATCTGTCTAACATTCAATTCTAGAATAATTAGATTTAAGTATAATCCTTGATTCAGGACCCTAGATTACCCCCGGAGGCTCTCACCCCCAGAGAGGGATTAACTGCATCTCTCCTCATGCTAGGTGTGTATGAGGTGTGTAGTAAAAGTCAGTAGAAGTGTGTCGTGGTGCGTCTGCTCAAGCTTACCTCCCGAGGTTCACGCGGCGTCCTTAAGAGAGGCTCAGGTCTTTGTGCTGTGAATGACTTCAGTCAGAAAAATGGTTTCAGAAAGTTTCAGAAAATTTAATGAAAAAACTTCAAAAGATATTTAAAATACAAAACAGTAAAAGTAAAACTATAAAAATGTAAAATACAAAATCAAAAGTTTAAACCCGAGCGTGCAGACACTTGAGGTTTTAAAAGATCTCAGTCTCAGAGACTAAGTCCCAAAACAGGAATTTAAAAGTCAGAGTGACGTGGAGTCCTTTAGTAAAAGCAAAAAAGAGCCAAACTGTCTCTTTTTTCCAAGATTCTGTAAAACCTCAACAATGCAGATTCGCAGAAACGCTATACACCCACGAGCTCGTATGTGGTTTAACTCAAAGTATGGCACACTTATCCTGACCTCACAGGTGCATAGGCACCGCGGATGTGTGCATGATTGACAGGATATGTAAAAGCAATAAAAAAGTAGTTATGACTATATGACATATGAATTAAATGATGATAAAAGAACATATATGGTAAAAAGAAATTCAACAATTGCATAACTCTTTCTGATCTTTCAACAAGACATAGAGAAAGAGTTACACTATACAAATACAGAAAGATGATCACCTCGTTACAGTAAAGTGATTATTATAAGAGGAAACAGTCGACGCTCACAGCCTCTGTACCAATGAAATACAAGAAGTCTTTTGTACCATACGATAACTGTGGGAATGATCCGCTACTGATGAAAAACATCTTTCACTACTCTACAGCTCATCTTTTGGTTTTGTAATCGTCCTCTTCTTTCTCATCTTCTTCTTCTCCTCCTCTTTGTGGAACACCTTCCCGTCCACCTGCTTCCTCCAGCTCAGTTTGACGTCGCCTTTCAGCCCCTGGTCCTTCAGCTTCTGTTTGATCTGACAGAAAACAATTTCTTTGTCAAACACAGACAAACATTCAGGTCAATGACATTCTTATAGCAGGATTTTGCCTTGAATGGGCGGTAATGTGGCTTCAACCCATGTTGACATTCCCCAGTAGAACAATGGATTCCCCAGCCAGAACCCCTTCCAGTACCTGACACAGTGACTCCAAGAAGGCTGAATACTGCCACCTGCTGATTGGTGCATAAGCACAAACTACAGGAGTTTGGTTCCAGAACCAGAGCAGTGTGCCAACACAAGCTCAACTTCGTCTAGTTGGTATCAGCTCCAGTTGCTTCCCCACCAGAGAGGTGACGTTCCATGTATCTAAAGCCAGTCAACGCTGACGGGGATCAGCATGCCAACGCCAGCGCCTTCGCCTGCATTACACCTGACCCTCATGCCCGTCCATGCAAGACGCCAGAGCTGTCATGTCGTCCATCTTTTCACACATTCTTATTATAACAGCATTATTTAAAGACGCTCTTCTCTTTGTTCACCTCGTCACACAGGGGACCCTGTTGGTCTGTTTTGAATGTAATGATGAAGATGTACCTTCTTCAACATGGCGTCCATCACTGCCGGGTCATTCAGATCCACAGAGGAGCTCTTCACCAGCCTCACTTTGACCACTGCTTTTGAAACTGAAGCGTCTTTGAGAAGCAGACAGACGGGATCATTCATGATGCTCGTGGTTAAAGGTTTAATATGTGATTTTTCACTCTTAAATATATAAATCAAGTATATCCTCTGAAAATAACTCTGTGAGTCATGACTGTCTACAATGGGTGTAACACCCGAGTCCCACTGTCTGTGATGTTTTCAGAGTTTTCAGAGTCCTATCTTCACTTTGTTTACATCGCCAGGACGGCCGGCTGACTCCTCCCCTCGTGTATAAAAGTTGTTTAATTGAGGGACTAGAGAAAAGAAGAATAACATACTGTACTCACTGCTTAACTGTGTTTCTAGATCACGCTCATTTCAGGTAAATTTACATGCAGTGTGAAGATACGAGCAGAATAAAGATCGCTAGCATTAGCATGCTAACACAACAATGCAGCGCAAGTTGTTTTGGTTTCATGCTGGTGATCAAGGGCGACACCTGCTGGATCAAAACATCACATATAAAGAGTTTAAATGATCATCTGCATGGACTATCATAAAGACAAACTCTGTAACACTTTCCTACTCTGTTTGTAAGGAGATTGTTTGTGTTTCAAAGATTTCCTTGGTTCACTGCTACACAATCATCACCTGCCTTTTCGTACTGTGATTTGTGGCCACGATAATCACGCCCGTCATGGAGGCGTCGAAGCGTTGCCCCACTACTCCTCCACGACATTCAGACCCCCCCCCCCGCCGCCCCCGCCCCCCCCGTCCCGTCCCGTCTTCAGAGGCGTTACAGAGGAGAGAGGGGATCAGCTGAGTCAGCGGGGGAGCACAGCGCTGTGTGTATGTGGAGCTCCCGCGGCGCCGTGCTTGGACACCTAATCACACCGTGGTGAATCTTGGACCCTGACTTTTCTCACCTGTGTCTCTTTATCCCCTGATTAACTCTAGTTTCCGCTCGCGAGCAGGTCACAGGATATAAACTTGGCTCGCTCACTGTGAATGTACCTTAATATTTCCTGCAGTGTTCACACATCAGCTCACCCCCAAATGTTCTTGAGAGTTTAGCGCAGGTATTTGGGGCACTTTGACTCGTGATAAATGTGTGTTGTAAAGGGTCTCTGAACATAGAGTTGAATAGATCTCTGACCTTTAATGATGGTGTCGTGTTCAGAAGAAGCTGTCGTTGCTGCAGGATCGGCTGATGGAAGAAACAGGAGAGGGACAAGTTGGACTTATTATGGAGTCACAACATTTGTATTACAAATTAAACATTTGAATAAATGCTCTTTTAAATCCTATCCAGTGGATGTGGTTGGGCGGAGCCCTCTATTGACCCCTGGTTGAATCCACAATGTAACGATAGCTCACCTCTGTAGCAGATGGATGCTCTCTTGTAGTGACAGGGCCAGTCCTCCCATCTGCCAGAGTCTTTAAAATAAGCGGCCACACATCCCTCTGTTTCATAGTTGTTATTGGGTTCAGACAGGTTCCAGTACCTAAACGAAGAATTACTTCCATCCGTCCACTTCCAGGTCTCTCTGGAGAGGCCGATCCAAACCGTAAGTCCTGAGATCAGCTCCTTTATCTTCTGGTTCTCGTCCAGGTTTCTCACACTGGCCAGGTCTGTGTGGTGTTCTCTGCAGTAGCTCTTGGCATCAGTCCATGACATGGAGGTGTTGATGAGGACAAAGGTCACATTCGACCCTGAAGAGAGACCACAGTGTTGTACCAAACTGAATCCAGGAAGTATCTGTGCCTCTTTGACAGTTTAAAACTCTGTGTGTGTGCCTTGGTGCATGTCTCAACAGTTTCTATGTAAAGCAGCGTAATGATCAACGTCTATCTGCTTTGAATAAGGTTCCAGTGAAAACAACAGAGAGATGGAGGAGAACAAGAGTTCACTGTCATGTTTCATATTCTCACCTGTGACATCACTGCAGACTGGCTTGTAAAGTCTCCCACATGGTTCATCGTGCCAGAGTCCATCACCATACATCTGTCCACAGTGCTCTGCACTGTGCACATTGTTGGGTTCTCCAGGTGACCAGTGTCTGAACGTGCTCTCTCCAGGTTTGTAGAAACTTCTGTCCGACAGTGACCACCTCCAGCTCTCCACGTCGTCGTACAAACCTATCCACGCCCACTGAAAGCAACGTTTGATTTATATTATTTTTCAGCTTCAGTTTGGAAAAGTACTCAAAGTACAACCAGCAGGATGTAGTCAGGGCCGTGTTCAGACTTTTCAGACTAGGGTGGCCCAGCAAGTAAACGGGAGGTCAGGACATATCGCATGATTGTTTTACGGTCTACGTGCAGGTTTCTGTCTAGGGGGGGCAGCAGGAGATCCGCCTGTAGGGAACCGGAGGATCGCTGGTTCAAGTCCTGATGCAGAACAAATCTGGAAATTGGTCTGGTAACTGGAGAGGTGCCCGTTCACTTCCTGATCACTGGCATCCCCCCCAGACCCCCTGACCCCCCCTCCTGACATCTCTCCATCAGTGCATGTCCAGGATCCTGTTTGTGTGTGTATTTCAGCCTGTGTGTGTTAATCTTCTTCAAACTCTTTTTCAGCTCACCAGTGTGTTCTTTCCCTCAGTGACGCTGCTGCTTTACAAAGTTTGTTTTCAGACACCAAAACGCCTTTTTAGTGTTAAACAGCCCAATGTGGCCTAACCACTAAATTCCACCAGATACGAGTTCGGTCCGCCTCCGCTCAGCCACAGCAGCTGATAGGTTTTTACTTCAGTGTGTGACCTTCCTCTGGCTCCGCTGCGTCTCAGCTCCGTCTCAGAGTCCTCTGCAGCAGGCTTCTGTTTCTGCAGGATGCCGGAGCACGAAGCATCAATTGACCAGATCGAGCGGGACAGGAAGTCAGACACCGAAACAACATTAAAACATCCGGTTTATTTTCAGAATAAAACACTGAGTTTTGATGGTTCAGAACAGTGACCTTATGAGTGTTTGTTGGTGTGTTTATAAGTGTTTTATACCACACATCGTATCAACTCAAGCTGTCTTGCGTGATCACCGCGGGAACTCCAGCAGTGCTGCACCGTGCCACACCGCTGGAGTTACTCCACTGATGCAGTTCAGTTTGAAGGAATACTCAGTGTAAAGAAACTTTACCAGATCTGAATGTTGTCTAAAAATATTGAATTAGACAGCCAGTACAACTTTGATGTTGTTTTGATAGCTTGTGTAGTTAGTACTAGCTTTGTTACCACCATGACATAAGATTTTATTTATCATAGAGAAAGATAGTGCTGCACCGTGCCGCACCGCGCCGCACACCTGTGGGTGTTGATGGACGAGGGAGCATGAAGCCGTGACGGAGCGGAGCTGACACAAGTTCTGGGGAAAGTTCTGGAGTACGACTGCTGAGTTGAGATCAAAACTTTACGAGTGCTTATTTCATGTATGAGACAAAAATGTCACATCTATAAAATCCTTCTCCCTGGATAAGAAGAAGTTAAAGTATTAAATAATCGTCAGTTTTACATGTTTAAAACGGTCAAACCTCCTCGTGTCATTACATGTCTTTATAATGAGACGTGGTGAAGAGGACTCACGGCTGTATTCTGAGTAGACCATTCTGCTTAAATTTGCCTCTCTGTTCAGCAGCTCCACGTCCTCCATGTTGTCGATGGAGGCCAGGTCGGTGTATTTGTCTCTGCAGTAGCTCAGAGCTTCAGTCATGTTCTTCGGCTCGTACACAAAATGAAACTGACGTCCAGCATGTGTATAAACGGCACACAGTCCTGAAGAGAAGCACACGGATCAGATTCACACCCTGAAGTGTAACCTGCTGTTCATGTCTTTGTGATGAAAACACTGAGAGGTTTATTCTGAAAATAATTCAGTGATCATGAATGTGTTCAGTGTGAGAGGAATCATTAATAACCTTATTATTAAAGCGTTTGGATTCAATCAGAAGAGTCACTTACCTGCTGCAGCCATCAAACTCAGGAAAAGTTTTTCCATAGAGACTGAAGTCCTGCAGCTGCTCAGATGACTCTGTGTGTTCAGCAGTAACTTTTAAATGCAGTTCATGCAAAGTCATGTTGGTAGAAATGATTTGGTTATCAGGCTGCATCAGGCTGCATCAGGTGGTCAGGCTGCATCAGGTGGTCAGGCTGCATCAGGCTGCATCAGGCCGCATCAGGTGGTCAGGCTGCATCAGGTGGTCAGGCTGCATCAGGTGGTCAGGCTGCATCAGGCTGCATCAGGTGGTCAGGCTGCATCAGGTGGTCAGGCTGCATCAGGGGGTCAGGCTGCACCAGGATGCATCAGGTGGTCAGGCTGCATCAGGGGGTCAGGCTGCATCAGGCTGCATCAGGCTGCATCAGGGGGTCAGGCTGCATCAGGCTGCATCAGGGGGTCAGGCTGCACCAGGATGCATCAGGTGGTCAGGCTGCATCAGGGGGTCAGGCTGCATCAGGCTGCATCAGGCTGCATCAGGGGGTCAGGCTGCATCAGGGGGTCAGGCTGCATCAGGCTGCATCAGGGGGTCAGGCTGCATCAGGTGGTCAGGCTGCATCAGGGGGTCAGGCTGCATCAGGCTGCATCAGGGGGTCAGGCTGCATCAGGTGGTCAGGCTGCATCAGGGGGTCAGGCTGCATCAGGGGGTCAGGCTGCATCAGGCTGCATCAGGGGGTCAGGCTGCATCAGGTGGTCAGGCTGCATCAGGGGGTCAGGCTGCATCAGGCTGCATCAGGTGGTCAGGCTGCATCAGGTGGTCAGGCTGCATCAGGTGGTCAGGCTGCATCAGGCTGCATCAGGGGGTCAGGCTGCATCAGGCTGCATCAGGTGGTCAGGCTGCATCAGGTGGTCAGGCTGCATCAGGCTGCATCAGGTGGTCAGGCTGCATCAGGCTGCATCAGGTGGTCAGGCTGCATCAGGCTGCATCAGGTGGTCAGGCTGCATCAGGCTGCATCAGGAGGTCAGGCTGCATCAGGTGGTCAGGCTGCATCAGGTGGTCAGGCTGCATCAGGTGGTCAGGCTGCATCAGGAGGTCAGGCTGCATCAGGTGGTCAGGCTGCATCAGGCTGCATCAGGGGGTCAGGCTGCATCAGGGGGTCAGGCTGCATCAGGCTGCATCAGGTGGTCAGGCTGCATCAGGCTGCATCAGGTGGTCAGGCTGCATCAGGCTGCATCAGGTGGTCAGGCTGCATCAGGGGGTCAGGCTGCATCAGGCTGCATCAGGAGGTCAGGCTGCATCAGGGGGTCAGGCTGCATCAGGGGGTCAGGCTGCATCAGGGGGTCAGGCTGCATCAGGGGGTCAGGCTGCATCAGGCTGCATCAGGTGGTCAGGCTGCATCAGGCTGCATCAGGTGGTCAGGCTGCATCAGGCTGCATCAGGTGGTCAGGCTGCATCAGGGGGTCAGGCTGCATCAGGCTGCATCAGGAGGTCAGGCTGCATCAGGGGGTCAGGCTGCATCAGGTGGTCAGGCTGCATCAGGTGGTCAGGCTGCATCAGGCTGCATCAGGTGGTCAGGCTGCATCAGGGGGTCAGGCTGCATCAGGGGGTCAGGCTGCATCAGGGGGTCAGGCTGGACCTGCGTACCCTGTTTAAGTGTTCAGGTTCTGTTGGTTATGAATCGGTGCAGATAAAGATGGATGTTAGCATGCTAATGTTTTAGCTAAAGCTTCATCAGTCACAAACAGTCCTTTAACAGGAGTGTACCTGTGTGCAGGTACGGCAGGTACGCTGTGAGCCGTGTCCGAGTGCTGATGTGGAAAGAACAGACGTCACACTGAACGCTGACCTCCCTCACCTGTCTCTCAGAGATCCTCTCGCCCAATCAGAGGGCTTCACGGCTCGCTGCCCGTCCTCTGAGCCGTGGTCGAGGACTCTCGGTTCCAGCGAGACGAACAGACGAGGAAGGTGAAGAGGAGGGGGGGGGGGGGGGGGGTGTGTCCGACCTCCTCACGCTGACTCAGCAGGTCTGCAGGTTTATAAACAGACGGAGACGATGAGCTCGTCACCACGGAGACCATGGCCTGGCTGCTCTGCATCACCTGCATCCTGGTCTGCTGCCCGCTGCTGCTGCTGCACGCCAAAGCTTCAGGTAAGCTCACCTGAACACCTTTTGAAGGAATATTCTTTAAAAGGTTTCAAACCAAAGAGTCCTTTGAGATTCTGATAGCAAAGCATGTTCATTTATTTATATTTATGTTTATTAACGGAGCAGCAAAACATCATTAAACGACCGACGCATGAAATAAATCAAGAAACAGAAATTAGAGTTTTTAAATAAAAGAATTCTTCCAGACTTTTTGTGTGTCCGGCTACGTCGCTACCCGTCGACCTTTTTTCAGTCGATTGGACATGTTGAATTGGCGGTCGGTGAGAGGAATCTCTCTGATTGGCTGTTGGGAGGTTTCATGTCTCTCCAGCTCTCCTCACAGGTTCAGTAAAGCCTCTTGAGCATGTCTCTGTAGTATCCATGCTTTCACCCATTAGTACGGTTTCTCCTTATTTGTCTCCTCCTCCTCTTCTTTTATTTTTTCCACTAAAAGATCAGCGCCATTTTCTACTTTTCATCAGACATTATTCTCCGTTAGTAGACGACCTGTAATACGAGTGGTGAGCGACAGCGGGGTGAAAATGGTCTTAAACAACGGACTACTGTCCCCTGCTGGCATGGAGAGTTACTTCTTCTCAGAACGTAGGTGGTGGTTGGCCGTCGGCTGTAGTCTTTGCGGTGTGTTCAAGTGCAACTTTTTGTCCAAGATGTGAGGCGGCCTTAGAAGCCACTAGTTCTTTGCCGTCTGCTCGGTGTGTCAGTGTCTTAATGAAGACTGAGCTGTGCAGGCTCTTATCATCACATGACTAAAATGTCCTACAGATTAATAAGAAGACAGACGTTCTGTGAGGCTGTTCATTGGCTCTCAAAACAAAAAATGGATTTTCAATCATTTGAACTGTTTCCAAAGGCGGAAACGTCCGGGGCTCCTTCTTATGTCGTCAGGCAGCTCAATTATCGTGCTGTCACACCTGAGTCCTAGTATGTTCACTCTGAGGGTCATGTGATCACTCTGAGGGTCATGTGATCACTCTGAGGGTCA
>NW_026870208.1:96335-101335 GCF_963584025.1 Labrus mixtus
TTGTGTTTGGACACAATATTTCTGTGACTCAAAATAAAACCAGAATAAATTCAGGCAGCGAAAGACTTTTAACTTCTTGATTGATTAGAGCCGTGATGTTTAAATGTATAAAACATTCCAGCTCCTTGATGTTGTGTGTTTGATTCAGAGTGATGTGGAATGCTCCTTTAACAGGTCAGAGTTTGTCGTCTCTGCTGTCGGTATTTATCTGATCTGTGTTTGTGTCTCTCAGCTTGTGCAGCGGAGCCGTCGTGCCACCATGTGGCGCTGTTCAACAGACAGACTGAGTGTGAACTGTACAGCACGCACACACTCAACACACACTGCAACACCTCTCAGCAGGTAAAGACAGATCAGCAGCTTTGGTAACAATGTTTGCTCTGTTGTTTAAATCCGGTTTGAAGCCGGTGAAAACTTTAGGTGTGAAGGCTACTACATCTCCCAGAATGCATTTCACTAACAAAACATCCTTTCTCAGAGCTCGACAGCTCTCTACAATGTTTTGAATTTAAACTGCAGTACCCTTTTAACCACTAGGGGTTCATTTATTCATTTACTTTTTTTTTTTTTCAGACCAGTGGGTTTCTGGGTAATCCTCAGGCCGAGCTCTTTGATTGGCTAAGCTGCTCTTTGAGAGTCAGGGACGGAGCTTCAGATCTAGTGGTCATCAGGAAGAAAGGTACTGTGACCACGGCGATAAGATGACTGGCATGAACAAAACAACAAACTTTACTTTAACAGCTGAGTGTTTAGTCCGTCAGGTGTGTTCAGGTGTGTGTACCTGTGTGTGTCTAAAGGGGCGGAGTTTTCCTCAAGGCAGCAGCAGCAGAGTTTTGTGAGGATGACGATGAAGAAGGCGGTCTCAGGTGTGTTCAGGACTCAGGTGTTCTCTGCATCACGGACCTCTCTGTCCGACGCTCATCGTTTCTGTCAGGACGGCTGCAGCCGCGACGCCTGCTGCGACGGGTTCATCCTCAACCAGAACGTCCTGAACGGAGGTACGTTACCATGGCGACACACCTCACCTGAGTGAACGAATGAATGAATGAAATGAGACTATTCAATTTAAATTTACAAATTTACTTAAGTCCTTTTTTTATGATTCTATGAATGAGAACATTTAATAAATGTGTTAAAAACAGACTCAACATCAAGTTAACAAAAAAATGCGGCGTTAGCAGCAGCCGGTGGTCGCGAGGAAAAAAGTTGCAGCACCTTTTGTGCGTTTGCGTGGAGCGCTTCATGTTGAAGATCATTCAACTCTTCAGAAAGGCGCCGTCGCTTTTTTTAACCATTCAAGATGTCGCCCTTGAGCTCCAGCAAGAAACCAAAACAAACTGCTGTTAGGCCACGCCTCCTCCATACTGAAGCCTCCAGAGACACACCTCCAACCCCCCCTCCACTCACGATCACATGACGGAGTTATCAATTAAAACGCATCATAATTAAATACCAAGTGGCAGACAAACTGTCCTCTGCTCGAGCTGCAATCACATTGTTGTGTTAGCATGCTAATGTTAGCGCTCTTTAGTTAGCTCGTAGCTTCTATAGCTGTGTCCTGCATTCTTGTGTTAGCATGCTAATGTTAGCGCTCTTTAGTTAGCTCGTAGCTTCACATTGTTGTGTTAGCATGCTAATGTTAGCGCTCTTCAGTTAGCTTGTAGCTTCACATTGTTGTGTTAGCATGCTAATGTTAGCTCTCTTCAGTTAGCTCGTAGCTTCACATTGTTGTGTTAGCATGCTAATGTTAGCGCTCTTCAGTTAGCTCGTAGCTTCACATTGTTGTGTTAGCATGCTAATGTTAGCTCTCTTCAGTTAGCTCGTAGCTTCACATTGTTGTGTTAGCATGCTAATGTTAGCGCTCTTTAGTTAGCTCGTAGCTTCACATTGTTGTGTTAGCATGCTAATGTTAGCGCTCTTTAGTTAGCTCGTAGCTTCACATTTCATGTAAACTGACACAGAATGAGCGTGATCTAAAAACTCTTACTAACATCCAAATAATCAGTGAGTATGTTCTTCTTCTTCTCTCTAGTTCTTGACTAAAACAGCTTTTATACACAAGGGGAGGAGCCGGCCGTCCCGTCCATGTAAACACGGCTCTGACAACAACACAGCCAGCGGGACTCGAGCTTCTCCCTCATTGTAGACAGTCATGACTCAGAGACACATTTACACAGGACAGACTTTATGATTTATTTATGTGGAACATGTTGAACATTCTTTAAATCAGCATTCTATATTTAACTTCTTCATTCTGTCCCGCCTCCTTCAGGTTCTCTGCTCTGTGGTTGGCTGAGAGCTCCGTCAGTCTTGATGTGCGAGGACCAGGACTGGGATGTGATTGGACAGGGGAAAGCCAGCCGTATCTGTGGGGCGGGGCTTACATACAACGAGCAGCAGAGGAGCTTCGTGTTCGACCTGGGAGGACAGAAGTTCACCATCAGTAAGAGACGGAAACACAAACTAAATCAAATCAAACCGAGAGATGATCTTAACTCTTCTGTTTGTTGTTCCAGCTGATTCCGCTCTGCCCGCCGACAGCAAGAACGAGAAGGACTACCAGGCCTCCATCATCAACTTCCAGGCCATCTACCTGAACACAGGTACCACGAGACCGGCCTTTGTAGTCTCACAGACGTAGAGATGTAGGACTCCAAATCAAAACTTTTTGAAGGTCTCAACCTGGAATTTAAAGCAGTTTGACTCGGTCTTGTCTCGGTCACAGACTGGGCGGACTCTGGATTTTAACACAAGATGATGATTATTCACTTATATTTATGGTGTTGTCTTGTCTCAATCTCGTCCTGGTCTTGGTCATGGTCTTGACTCAGTCTCGCCCTGTCTTGGTCTTGGTCTTGGTCTTGGTCTTGGTCTTGACTCGGTCTCACCCTGTCTTGGTCTTGGTCTTGGTCTTGACTCGGTCTCGGATCCAGTATCACCAGTGAATCCAGCAGGAGGAAGGACCCAAATCTTTTAGGTTTTAAATCCACCACACCTCAGACAGCAGAGAGTAAACACGTTGACTCTGTTTGTTTGTTTGTTTGTTTGTTTGTTTGCAGATCCAGCTCCTGGTTCTTCTTCGTGTGCAGTGGCAGCAGAGCTCGCTCCTCCTCTGGACGGTTCGTTTCTGTCACATCAGCAGATCAGACGGTTTAGTTTGAATATTTATGAATAACTTCATCGTTCTTCGTATTTTGTATTTTTGTGCGATCAGTTTCAGTTCAGCAGAAGTTCGAGTCTCTGTCCGAGGACGACGTTCTCGTGGATCCTCTGATGAAACTCCCCACGCTCTCCTTCTGGCTCAACGAGAACAACTTCGACTCCCAGCAGGCACTGCTGTGGTGTCTGACCCGTGCGTCCCATTGCTCTGATAGAGATATTTCATGATGTTTGTTTATGAATGAAAGCGACTGAAGGTGTGTGTGTTGTGTTCCAGGCTGTGACTCTGAGCAGCTGTGCTCCCTCGCTGACCTCACACCCTCACCTGGATTCTTCAGGTGCTCCTTGTTACCTGACAGCCGAGAGTGTGTAGCAGATGACAAACCTCTGAGACGCCCCTGTCGCCCCCTGCTGGACAGAACGCCTAACAACACCTACAGCAAGAAGGGTAAGCAGAGACACAGCTGACACCGAGCTCGTTGATACTTCTCAGTCTAAAATCTGTGCTCCTGTTACTTGCTGTTACTCGCTTCATGTTACTCGCTGTTACTCGCTGTTACTTGCTTCATGTTACTCGCTGTTACTTGCTTCATGTTACTCGCTGTTACTCGCTGTTACTTGCTTCATGTTACTCGCTGTTACTTGCTTCATGTTACTCGCTGTTACTCGCTGTTACTCGCTTCAAGTTACTCACTGTTACTCGCTTCATGTTACTCGCTGTTACTCGCTTCAAGTTACTCACTGTTACTTGCTTCATGTTACTCACTGCTACTCACTGTTACTTGCTTCATGATACTCGCTGTTACTCGCTTCATGTTACTCACTGTTACTCACTGTTACTTGCTTCATGATACTCGCTGTTACTCGCTTCATGTTACTCGCTGTTACTTGCTTCATGATACTCGCTGTTACTCGCTTCATGTTACTCGCTGTTACTCGCAGTTACTTGCTTCATGATACTCGCTGTTACTCGCTTCATGTTACTCGCTGTTACTTGCTTCATGTTACTCACTGTTACTCGCTTCATGTTAGTCGCTGTTACTCGCTGTTACTCACTGATACTCGCTTCATGTTAGTCGCTGTTACTCACTGTTACTCGCTGTTACTCGCTTCATGTTACTCGCTGTTACTCGCTTCCTGTTAGTCGCTGTTACTCGCTTCCTGTTAGTCGCTGTTACTCGCTTCATGTTAGTCGCTGTTACTCGCTTCATGTTAGTCGCTGTTACTCGCTTCATGTTACTCGCTGTTACTCGCTTCATGTTACTCGCTGTTACTCGCTTCCTGTTACTCGCTGTTACTCGCTTCATGTTAGTCGCTGTTACTCACTGTTACTCACTGTTACTCGCTTCATGTTAGTCGCTGTTACTCGCTTCATGTTAGTCGCTGTTACTCGCTTCATGTTAGTCGCTGTTACTCGCTTCATGTTACTCGCTGTTACTCGCTTCATGTTACTCGCTGTTACTCGCTTCATGTTAGTCGCTGTTACTCGCTTCATGTTAGTCGCTGTTACTCACTGTTACTCACTGTTACTCGCTTCATGTTAGTCGCTGTTACTCGCTTCATGTTACTCACTGTTACTCGCTTCATGTTAGTCGCTGTTACTCACTGTTACTCACTGTTACTCGCTTCATGTTACTCACTGTTACTCGCTTCATGTTACTCGCTGTTACTCGCTGTTACTCGCTTCAAGTTACTCGCGGCATGTTACTCACTGTTACTCGCTTCATGTTGGTCGCTGTTACTCACTGTTACTTGCTTCATGTTACTCACTGTTACTCGCTTCATGTTACTCACTGTTACTCGCTTCATGTTACTCACTGTTACTCGCTTCATGTTACTCA
>NW_026870208.1:113835-116335 GCF_963584025.1 Labrus mixtus
TGTGTGTGTGTGTGTGTGTGTGTGTCTGTGTGTGTGTGTGTCTGTGTGTGTGTGTGTGTGTCTGTGTGTGTGTGTGTGTGTCTGTGTGTGTGTGTGTGTGTGTGTGTGTGTCTGTGTGTGTGTGTGTGTCTGTGTGTGTCTGTGTGTGTGTGTGTGTGTGTGTGTGTGTGTGTGTGTGTGTGTGTGTGTCTTTCAGAGATCTGTTCATCATCTGTCCCAGTCTGCAGATGGCTAGCCACTGGGCTAACAACAAAGCTAACGTCTTCCTGTACCACCATCCTGTCAGCGCTGACAGCAGGTACCGACTATTTCCTGGGCAGGTCGCCACTACTGTCCTCCCTCGTCTCTCGTGGTCATTGTGGTCACACACGACTTCCTCCAGACCCTCTCATGAAACCCTAAATATCATAACATGTTTGATTTAAATCGTTTATTTTTTCTTGCCGTGGTTTCAAACAGGTAGCCATGTTGTTTTGATATTTGATATTTGTTATTCATGTTCAGGGCCGAGGTGTCTGTTCCTCTGGACGTTCAGTTTGTGTTCGGGACTCCTCATCATCCAATGAGCTCTCAGCGTTTTTCCTCGTCTGACCGCCGCCTCTCTCTGGCGGCGATGAGCTACGTCTCCAGCTTCGTCCGCAGCGGGTCAGTCAGCCTGTCACGTCTCTCATCAGTCAGCTGAAGAGCGACCTTTAACCGCCTCACGTGATGTTTGTTTGTTTTCTTTCTCAGGAACCCGAACCCTTCGCCTGTGTGGGCGGAGTCAGCTCTGCCCCGCTGGCAGCAGGTCCTGTCCTCTGAGGCCACGCCCACCTACCTGCAGCTTAGCCCCGCCCTCGAACATCAGCAGGGTCTGAGTCGGAACTCGTGTTCGTTCTGGAGTGAACTTGGAAACAGACTGAGCGGTGAGAGGAAACACAGACGCGGCGTCATGATTTATTCTTTAAGGTCAAAGGTTGAATCAGACGATCTCTTCATGTCCGGTTGAAAGTTGACTCTTCTGCCTCCAGGTAATTCGGGGGCGGAGCCTGTCCAGCCTGCGTTGAGCCTTGCGATCCCATTGGCTGCTCCATCCAGCCAATCACAGACCGAGAAAGACGCCTACAGCTGAGCGGATGACATCATCACCTCTTCTTCATGACATCACAGTTTCCTGTTTTATTATTCACATTGATCAAAAACGTCAAAATCAATAAAGCATCTTAAACTCCACCAGAGTCTGTCTGTCTGTGAAGCTGCAGTTCCTCTAGCTGCCACTAGATGTCGTTGTTCTTCAAAATTTTAAAATAAAACGCGTGCTTCATTAATTAAAGATTTTAATATAAAGAATATCGTTTTTATTTTGAATATTTTTAATCATCTCAGATGCAGAAAATGTAAATTAAAAAAGGTTAAAAGTAGAG
Source organism: Labrus mixtus (assembly GCF_963584025.1). Classification (NCBI taxonomy): domain Eukaryota; kingdom Metazoa; phylum Chordata; class Actinopteri; order Labriformes; family Labridae; genus Labrus; species Labrus mixtus. The sequence continues at coordinate 115,239 of NW_026870208.1, forward strand.
ATAACTAGAAAAGCCTGCTGACTTTCTATGTTTTTATTTCTTCATAATAATTTAAATATTTAGATCTATAATCTTCAGTCCTGATAATTATCTGACCATGTAAGGACCGGCTCGACTTCCAAACTATCTAAATGATGAATCATGTGATTCAACGTGTGACCACCAGGTGGAGCTCTGTTCCCACTGCAGAGCTGGAGGTGCTGGCCCCTCCCCCCTCCCCCCTCCACCTGTGCAGGTGAGGCAGGTGTATAAAGGAGTCTTTCTCTGGATGGAAACAGACTCCTGCAGACGCTCACACTGAGATCTTTGTCACTGACGTTCAGATTTCCTGCTCAAAGATGAAGACGCTGCTCGCTCTCTGCATCGCCCTCGCCGTCACCGCCTCAGGTAAGACGACCACGCTCGCCTGCAGGTGTACCTGAGAATGTTCTGAGAGTTTCATTCAAAGAGGAAAGAAACAAATCAGAGAAACATCAAGCAGACGACAGAGACTCTGCAGAATATCTTTAGAGGAGCGAGAACACCTGAGGAGGTCAAAGGTCAGAGTGTATTAATGTTGATTTATTCTTTTATATTAAAGTCAGCTGACAGGAAGAACATTAGACAGCAGGACACCGAGCAGGTGAAACTCTCTTTTCATCGTTGATAAATGAATTCATTTGTAGTTTCAGGAACTCAGTTTTAAAACATCAGATCCGGTTTATTGTGACACAAAACAGTCCTGAAGACTTCTTAGGAACTACAAACACCAGAACACACCTTCATGGAGAGAGAGGGAAGTTTACAGTTACTTTAAAGAGCTGTAGTCAAGACCAAGACCAAGACCAAGACTAGACCAAGACCAAGACCAAGACCAAGACCAAGACCAAGACTAGACCAAGACTAGACCAAGACCAAGACCAAGACCAAGACCAAGACCAAGACCAAGGTAGTGCGAGACCAAGACCAAGACCAAGACAGGGCGAGACCAAGGCAGGGCGAGAACAAGACCAGGACCAAGACCAAGACCAAGACCAAAACCAAGACAGGAAGAGACCAAGACCAAGGCAGGAAGAGACCAAGACCGAGACCTAGACCAAGACCAAGACCAAGACCAA
>NW_026870208.1:123835-126335 GCF_963584025.1 Labrus mixtus
TTGTTAAAGCTGCAGCTTCCTGTCTTTGTGTTTTATTATATCGACATTCAGATCCTGTTTCAGTCTGGCAGCAGCGTCCCTCTCCCCCTTTGTTCTGTTTTGTGTTCTTGAAGGAGGAAGTCCCGGCTGAAAGTGGATCCTCTTTGTTGCAGGTTTTATTCCTCGTTCTGAAAGCTCGAGCACACAAAGAGCTGGCGACAGGAAGTAAAGCTGAGGGTGGAGCAGGGAGGGGCAGCGGAGGAATTTGTGAATGTTTGATATGAGCTGATATGAACATAAAGAGACGGACGGGCACGGCTGAGTCAACACAGGAATATCTCACAGTGTTTAATGTTCACTCAAGTTTATTTCTGTCAACACAAGTCGACGCTCGTTTGTCTCTGAGTTGTGAATGGAGCTTATATAATGATTTTCTAGTCGAGTGTCACACCTTCAAATTCACACACTGCTGACGAAGCAGAGGGAGCAACTCAGGGTTAAGAGTCTCACCCGAGGACACATCGGACATGTGGCTGCAGGAGCTGGGGATCGAACCCTCGACCTTCCTGTTGAGACGACTGACTCTACCACTGAGCCACAGCTGATGTAAATGTAGTAAACTGTTTGTGATTCAGTTCTACTCGAGCCTAAAGTTTGATTTATTCATGAAGAAATAAAGAGGATGAATTCATGTGTAATAATATTTTAAAAAGAGGGAAATGTTGTAATCACGGGGCGCCGTTGGTCTGGTGGTTGGTCCACACGCCCCCCATGTACGGAGGCTGTAGACTCTTTAGTGCTTGCTGATGAGTGAGAGGAAGAGGCGGGGCTTCATAATGACTGACAGAGCGTTAGGCGTTACCTTTGATCTCTCACCTGTGAGTCACAGCTGACTGATCACCTGTCACATTTCATGTTTATCAGTGTTTGAACAACAGCAGGGCTTGGTTATGACTTTTACTTTAAACATCGCTTTCACCTGAGTGACATCATCACGTCACACCTGAACCTTTCTACATACCTCAGACTTCTGCAGCCAGCCTCTAGTGGACACTTGAGGAACTGCAGGATTTTACACTTCAGCGTCTGCTTCATTTATTCAAAAGTTTCTGCTTTGAAAATACTTTTTAATATCACATTAAAGAGATTATCAGGTCACAGGCAGATAGGAGAGGAGAGGAGACAAGGGGAGAGGAGAGGAGACAAGGGGAGAGGAGAGGAGAGACAGAGGAGAGGAGACAAGGGGAGAGGAGAGGAGAGGAGAGACGAGACGAGAGGAGAGGAGACAAGGGGAGAGGAGAGGAGACAAGGGGAGAGGAGAGGAGAGACAGAGGAGAGGAGAGACGAGAGGAGAGGAGACAAGGGGAGAGGAGAGGAGAGGAAAGAGGAGAGGAGAGACAGAGGAGAGGAGACAAGGGGAGAGGAGAGACAGAGGAAAGACAGAGGAGAGGAGACAAGGGGAGAGGAGAGACAGAGGAAAGACAGACGAGAGGAGACAAGGGGAGAGGAGAGACAGAGGAGAGGAGACAAGAGGAGAGGAGAGACAGAAGAGAGGAGACAAGGGGAGAGGAGAGACAGAGGAGAGGAGAGGAGACAAGGGGAGAGGAGAGACAGAAGAGAGGAGACAAGGGGAGAGGAGAGACAGAGGAAAGACAGAGGAGAGGAGACAAGGGGAGAGGAGAGACAGAGGAGAGGAGACAAGGGGAGAGGAGTAAAAAAAATAAAACATTTCCAAAAGTTCAACAAACCTCTCAATGTCAACAATTTAATTTACTTAAATCAAAAATGAATAATCAGCTCCCCTCCCACAGAGCACAGAGCTTCCTCCACAGCTTATACACTATTAAAGTCTTCCATAGTGTCCATCATGTGAAAAAAAACTAATTCCACCCTCAGTCTGGCCTTCAAAAGTCCCTCCAGAACCAGCACCGGTTCCACACAGCCAGTACCCTGAGCTCGGTTCTTACCTGTCAGCCAAATGGCCGACTTGGCAAAGCCGGATAAAAAGTTTATCAATGTATGAAGTCTTTTTCTTTACAGAATACTTTGGCCCAAAAACAAACAAAACAAAAGAGAAATCCTCCCAACAACCTTTTTAAAAGAACAAAGTGTGACGCCTCAGACACTTATTATCTGGGATGTGTGAATTACAAACTGTCTGTGTGAGAACATGAACCTCGTGATGTACCTGCTCATTCGGGACGTCGCTGCCACCTGGTGGTCAGAAGCTGCAGGTGCAGTCAGTTAAAGAGTCTGATTCAGTGTTTTATTAAAAAAGATAAGGCAGAATTAAACAGTCATAAAATTAATTGCACAATTACTCCTGGAACCAGGACTTCCTGAGAACTGCAGGGTGTGTGTGTGTGTGTGTGTGTGTGTGTGTGTGTGTGTGTGTGTGTATTGGGGGGGTCAGGCGTCAGGGGTCTCCAGGCTCTTCAGCCACAGCTCCAGGGCGTACTTGGTCCCGGTACTGACCCGCTCCAGGTCTGGTCCGCTGGCTGGCGCCCGGCTGACAAACACG
>NW_026870208.1:131335-156335 GCF_963584025.1 Labrus mixtus
CCCTCCTCTCCCCTTGTCTCCTCTCCTCTGTCACTCCTCTCCCCTTGTCTCCTCTCCTCCCCTGTCTCTCCTCTCCTCTGTCACTCCTCTCCCCTTGTCTCCTCTCCTCTCCTCTGTCACTCCTCTCCCCTTGTCTCCTCTCCTCTGTCACTCCTCTCCCCTTGTCTCCTCTCCTCTCCCCTCCTCTCCCCTTGTCTCCTCTCCTCTGTCACTCCTCTCCCCTTGTCTCCTCTCCTCTCCCCTTGTCTCCTCTCCTCTCCTCTGTCACTCCTCTCCCCTTGTCTCCCCTCCTCTCCTCTGTCACTCCTCTCCCCTTGTCTCCTCTCCTCTCTCCTCTCCTCTCCCCTTGTCTCCTCTCCTCTCCTCTGTCACTCCTCTCCCCTTGTCTCCTCTCCTCTCCTCTGTCACTCCTCTCCTCTGTCCTCTCCTCTCCCCTCCTCTCCCCTTGTCTCCTCTCTCCTCTCCTCTCCTCTGTCACTCCTCTCCTCTCCCCTTGTCTCCTCTCCTCTCCCCTGTCACTCCTCTCCCCTCGTCTCCTCTCTCCTCTCCCCTCCTCTCCCCTTGTCTCCTCTCCTCTCCTCTGTCACTCCTCTCCTCTCCCCTTGTCTCCTCTCCTCTCCTCTGTCACTCCTCTCCCCTTGTCTCCTCTCCTCTCCTCTCCTCTGTCCTCTCCTCTCCCCTCCTCTCCCCTTGTCTCCTCTCCTCTGTCACTCCTCTCCCCTTGTCTCCTCTCCTCTCCTCTGTCTCTCCTCTCCTCTGTCACTCCTCTCCCCTTGTCTCCTCTCCTCTCCTCTGTCACTCCTCTCCCCTTGTCTCCTCTCCTCTCCCCTCCTCTCCCCTTGTCTCCTCTCCTCTGTCACTCCTCTCCCCTTGTCTCCTCTCCTCTCCTCTGTCACTCCTCTCCCCTTGTCTCCTCTCCTCTCCCCTCCTCTCCCCTTGTCTCCTCTCCTCTGTCACTCCTCTCCCCTTGTCTCCTCTCCTCTCTCCTCTCCTCTCCCCTTGTCTCCTCTCCTCTCCTCTGTCACTCCTCTCCCCTTGTCTCCTCTCGTCTCCTCTCCTCTCCTCTCCCCTTGTCTCCTCTCCTCTCCTCTGTCACTCCTCTCCCCTTGTCTCCTCTCCTCTGTCACTCCTCTCCTCTCCTCTCCCCTTGTCTCCTCTCCTCTCCTCTGTCACTCCTCTCCCCTTGTCTCCTCTCCTCTCCTCTGTCACTCCTCTCCCCTTGTCTCCTCTCCTCTCCTCTGTCACTCCTCTCCCCTTGTCTCCTCTCCTCTGTCACTCCTCTCCTCTCTCCTCTCCTCTCCTCTGTCACTCCTCTCCTCTCTCCTCTCCTCTGTCACTCCTCTCCCCTTGTCTCCTCTCCTCTGTCACTCCTCTCCCCTTGTCTCCTCTCCTCTGTCACTCCTCTCCTCTCTCCTCTCCTCTGTCACTCCTCTCCCCTTGTCTCCTCTCCTCTGTCACTCCTCTCCCCTTGTCTCCTCTCCTCTGTCACTCCTCTCCTCTCTCCTCTCCTCTGTCACTCCTCTCCCCTTGTCTCCTCTCCTCTGTCACTCCTCTCCCCTTGTCTCCTCTCCTCTCCTCTGTCACTCCTCTCCCCTTGTCTCCTCTCCTCTGTCACTCCTCTCCTCTCTCCTCTCCTCTCCCCTTGTCTCCTCTCCTCTGTCACTCCTCTCCTCTCTCCTCTCCCCTTGTCTCCTCTCCTCTGTCACTCCTCTCCCCTTGTCTCCTCTCCTCTGTCACTCCTCTCCTCTCTCCTCTCCTCTGTCACTCCTCTCCCCTTGTCTCCTCTCCTCTGTCACTCCTCTCCTCTCTCCTCTCCTCTGTCACTCCTCTCCCCTTGTCTCCTCTCCTCTGTCACTCCTCTCCTCTCTCCTCTCCTCTGTCACTCCTCTCCCCTTGTCTCCTCTCCTCTGTCACTCCTCTCCTCTCTCCTCTCCTCTGTCACTCCTCTCCTCTCCTCTGTCACTCCTCTCCCCTTGTCTCCTCTCCTCTCCCCTTGTCTCCTCACACTGAGCGAGTGTGTGCAGTCGTACGATCAAAACATCGAACGAGCCAGAAGTTGATCAAACCGCTCGGGAGCAGCTGATTGGACCATGATCCCCCGCCGTGCCTCAGTGTTTGCTGCAGGACGAGTCCTGTGGGTTCAGCTCCGCCCTCTTGTCCAAATATGGTCACTTCCTTTGACAAAACATTCTTACTGAAAACATAATCTACATACCATACCTTTAAAAGGAAGTATACCCAGGGATCAAATGAGACCTTCACTTACTAAATAATCATTAAGAATGTTTACTGAGGGAATAAATCAGCTGATCACAGACCTCTATGGACTTTTACTACCAGCAGAGAGAACATGTTTTCAATTATTCACTATTTAAAATGAATTGTTGTCATTGTAGACACTAATAATTCTTCATGGGTTCAAAGTTCACCTTTACACCGCGATGATTTCAGAGTTAGCATTAAATAAATATTTGTAGTTTTTGTGTTATTTATAAAGTAATATGAGCAGATATTATGAGTCTAAAACACAGATGTGACTCTCTCTAACTAAACCGGAAACATGAGCAAGCTAACCGAAGCTAACAGAAGCTAACAGAAGCTCCGTCTGTCGGAGGAAATAAAACACAACATGTATCTAAATCAACTTCTGGACATTTTACTGTCTGTATTTAAATCATTACGTAAGATAAAACACAAACAGAAACCCGGTTTAAAGAGTGGACACCTACTGAGTCAGAGGAGACATCGGCTAACGAGCTAACGGTCATGTTAGCATAACATCCGCTTACAACCTTCAAAATAAAAGCCGACAGCCCTATTCTTAAAATGTCTGCCAAAAGCAGACAACTCTATAATCTTCTTTCGAGTTAACTTTACGACTTTATAATCCCAGAAACGCGTTGTTTTTAACTCTCGACTGTAGTGTCAAAAATACTTAAAAATAATTTTGACGCACATTGTTGACTTTATGAAATAAAACATTTAGTTAATCTCTATAATCTCAGTCTGACCTCTTCTTTACAAAGTGCCCTCACATGCCAACCTCTTTAACACCACGAGAGACATTTATTCTGAAATAAAAAATCTGAAATTCTTTTTTCAGTACATCATGAAGCAGATATTATCTAATAAATCTAATCAATTTGGTGACCTCAGATTTTCTCCAATAAACACAAAAACATGAAAAAAAGTCAGTTTATTGAAAAGACAGAAAAAGTTTCAGAAACAAATCAAATGACAGAAGCTTCTCGCAGTGCAAACGTTCACATCAAAAATTAAAGAAAAAAAAGAATTATTTTCATTTGGCAACATTTTTAATTCATTGTATGAATTATCGTTTAAAGTGTTTTAGTTTAAAGTGTTTTAGTTTAAAGTGCTCGTATTCTCAACGTTTACATCAAAGGGTCAAAAGTCTCTTTATATTTTATTTAATCTTTTTAAACTTTTAGGAATAAAACACAACTATTGTTGGTTTTTAACCAGGGCTGGTCTATTCTGTGCAGCATGTGCGCCCTCTGCTGGGCCCCTGCAGACTTGAGTGGTAAACCCCAGAATTTGTAAATAAACTTTTACAAGTGAACAGTGTCGCTCTGAAGATGACTTTACTGTCCGAGCAGCAACCTCCCTTTAAAAAAACATGAATTTAACTTTGCGCCGCAAACACTCGTCTGTTTTTCCCTTTTCATCGCTGTTTCCTTTTAGCGTCTTCTGGAGGATTCTGCATGAAAACATTCGATTGTTGGTTCTGTTTTAATAACGTCCATCTTTACAATCAGAGGAAAACCTCTCGGTTCATTTTGTCTCTGATGACGGCCGACATTCAACACCAGTGAAAAGAACAAGTCAGCATCGTCTCCGCCTTTAAACACAATCACAGTTCAACTGATTCACACTGAAATTACCCACAATGCACTGCACCGTCAACTATGAGTAGGGTTGCCAACTTTTCCAGAACCAAAAAAGGTCGAATTATTTCGTTTGTATGTCAGCGCCACAGCAGAGTGTGAATGTAGAAACTATAAATGTGTATTTGATCTCTGAGAGTTATTATGATTAGATTTATTTTTGGGCTTTTTGTTAATGGAGAGAGAGAGAGAGAGAGAGAGAGAGAGAGAGAGAGAGAGAGAGAGAGAGAGAGAGGGGAATGACATGCGGGACAGGAGCCATAGGCTGGATTTGAACCCGGGCTGTCTGCTTGGAGGACCAAAGTCTCTGTACTTGGGGCACGCACACTAACCACTGAACCACCAGCGCCCCCTTAGAGTGTGTTTTTATGATTTGATTGATTAGTTTAACTGAAACTCACATCACGTCCCTCAGGACACAGGTGCTGTCCTGTGTCTGCCTCTTCTGCAGGTATATGTGATGAGGAGGAGCTGTGATTGGACAACAGGTGTCACTGATTGATGAGCGGTTGATCTGATGATGGATCAGTAAAGTGTCGGTTAGTGATTAAAGAGAAGTAATGTTAATACAGGACGGTTGGCAACTCGTGTCACAGCATAAAAACAAACAACAACAACAAAGAAACAGAGAGTTGGAAAGGTGGTTACAAGTGTTAACAGGAGGCGGAGTCAGAGTGTAGTATCGTCAGCGCTCTGACTCATGTTACCCCCGCTCCTCTCTCTCCTCAGGGTGAGTCTGGAGGTGAAGACAGAGGTTTCTCGCCCTCATTGTCCAGCAGGGCGACGTCACTGTCACACCGTGCAGCTCCTGTGAGCAGAGGAGAGCTGCCGCCGTCGACCATCACCTGGAGGTCAAAGGTCAAACCAAAAAACTCATCAATAATCTGTGAGTGAATCACTTCATCTATCTTTGTCATGTCCACAGAGATCTTTAAACACGTGAGAGACGGCTGAGAAGTCTCTAAACACTGAGGCCTACATTTCCCATAATGCAACTGGAGTGTTGGTACAGCCTCCCTGTCAGTTTTCTTCATAAAAAATGTGAAAGACATATTTTCTTAATGACCCAAGAAGAAGAAACCTGCTTGATTAGTTTTAGTTTAGTTAAAGCTGCTCATCAGCGTTTTCCCCCTTCAAAATAAAATACAGACTTGTCCTTCAAAATAAAATACAGACTTCTCCTTCAAAATAAAATAGAGCAGCTGTCTTCTTCAAAATAAAATAGAGCAGCTGCCTCCTTCAAAATAAAAGACAGACTTCTCCTAAAGTGAAGCTGCTCCATTGTCCCTTCTGGGCCTCCGTACATATGTGTTGGTGACTGTGTCTGCAGAGACTCTGTCCTCTGACTGGATTTTACTGTTCTGATTTGTGACGGTTGACTCGGGACGTTTGTGGGCGGAGCTGGTGTGTTTCCTCTCAGCCAATGACAGCGCAGCAGGTGAGACAGTTGAGAAAAGACGTCTTACTGTGATGGGTGAGTAGTTTTTGAAGCGGCGTCCGAGCGCTCTCCCGGAGAAGACACAGACGGTGATGGCGACACAGACGTGCAGGACGAGCAGGACCATGAAGAGGCCGAGCAACCCGTCCACGGACATCTGAAACACGAGCACGGAGACGTCAACACCGAACGCTGGCGTTGTCATGACAACAGCGAGTATGGAAACATTTGACGACTCAGTCGGAGTCACAGACTTACATTCAGAATCCAGACCCCTGATGTGCACGTCTCACAAAGCCGGGAGGAGGGGCGGCGAGCCATAAACAGGAAGGAGATGTAAGCCAAGCCGGCCACGCCCAACACGGCGCTGATCACGTTCCAGACTAGACACGAACACACCTGCAGCACACACACACACACGCACACGTCATGAAACCTTCAGAACAACATCTCAAACAGAAAAGCGTTCCTCCCTCCGTGGTCACTCACCGTGTGGACTGAAGGCCGTCTGGCTGCAGCCACCGCCAGGGCGCCGGACACGATGAGCTGAGGGTCAGCAGAGGAACACGGTTAGCGTTTGAAACATCGACAGCGTGCGTTATTAAAGTGCGACATGTTGTGAGTGTGCTTACAGTGACGGCGAGGCAGAACGGGGCGTGGACCAACAGGATCGGAGAGAAGGCGGCGGTCGCACTGAAGAGAACACACAGCACGCCGATGAAGATCTGAACGACCTGGAAACACAGAAGAAAACACACATTGAACGACACAAAAGTTTTTAAATCAACAAGCGAGACGTTTCAGGATGAATCCTTTTTAACTCACCCCCAGGACCTGTGGCTCCCCCCGCAGGAAGGTGGCGGTCATGTCGTCCATCTTGGTGGGGTAGGATGAGACAGTGGGCGTGGCCGGGGGCGGGGCCTGTGTGGTGGCGGTGGCAGGAGCTCCCTGGAGTGGGATTGCCCTTTCATCCTGAGGGATGACTTGAGTGACAACCACCAATCCACCGACTGTGGTGATGGACGTGGACGTCATGATGGAGGTCAGAGGTCAGAGGTCACAGGAGTCTGAAAGGTACATGGAGTTCTAGGAGTTTGAATAGATCAAATGAGATGAACGACAACATGCACAATATTAAATAAAGACATTATATGAAACACTTTGTGTAACTGACAAAGAGATTTAGTCCCAAAAACATAAAGAGATCACTCTAATGAGCTTCCTGAGTCGTGAGAGTGATTTAAACTTTCTCTAACAAGCATCTAAATCTCTTAAAAATCAAGAAATGTTAAATTCATTGAATTCTAAATGGAGTCCGGCGTAAAAGTCCGTCCTTGACGTGTTTAATCCTAAGGAACGATGGCTCGTTTTTCAGATATAAGTGTCCTAATGTCCGGATTAAAATAAAGAATATTGTCACTGTTATAATTCACAGATATTATTTAAAGTTAAAATAAACTCATTCAGAGATTTAGTAGCCAAAACATCTGAAATCATGAACTCTCTTCACATTTAAAGTCTGCTAAATATTTTTCACGCATTTTCATTTTAAGACTGAATAAATGGTAGTTTCTAAATAAAGAAGATTATTTTTCATTCCCCGAATTAAACAGAACACCTTCTTAAGTCACGAGAGCCTTAAACTTTCTCAAACAAGCATTTAAATATCTTTAAAACTAAATAAATGTTAAATCCACAGAATTCTTAATGGAGTCAGGCGTATATCACTTCCTGCGCTACCAGGAAGTGTTTAAAATAAAATAGTGACGGTTCGTTTGACTGTTTCATGTCTCCTCTTTAACATCAAATATCACTTTTATCATTCTCACTGTATTTCGGTATTTAAAAACACTTTATCTGTAAATTAACGTTTTTAAACTAGCCTACATTTAATGTTGACGTGATCGTGACGCAGTAACGTTAGTTTACGACACACCAGCTGATAACAGTTTAAACTTACACCTTCACGTGTGAAAGAACATCAGAATAATTATAAAACAGTTTAATAAGAAGGTACCTTCAGGTGAATTTGCAGGTTTTCAGACGAGCTGAACTTTCAATTCCTCCAGGTTGGAATTATGCTGCCTTCAAGTACCAAGTATAAGCTCGTAAATCTGAGACACCAGCCAAACATGGAAGTTTCTGAAGGAGCTTTGTATTTGTTGTTAGATTCTAGTTTGGTGTTTTGTTTACTAAAATAAAAGTGGTGTTGTTATTCTAAACGTTTTCTTTATTTATAATAGATTTTGAATATATTTTTCTTTTGCTAGTTATTTGTTTGGTAAATTTAGATCTGCATAATGAGAATGTTTGTTTGATATTTGGGTCACACTGTGGACACCTGAGGTTCTACAGGTAAGACGGCAGGTGGAGGACCAGCATGCACCTGGGTGGGCCGGTTGGTTTTTACCAGCCTTTTAATTAGCAGATAAAAGTTTGATTTACATCGTTTTGGACAAATAGTCACTACGCTAAATAATGCCAAAGAATGGCGTCTGAACCTTCAGAACAGAGCCCTAAGGGCGTGCTCACACTAGACAATCTAGACCCCTGAAGTCCAGTTTGTTTGACTAGTTTGACCACTCTGATCTGTAAACTTCCTCGGTCCTGGCACGCTTCGAAGAGGTGTGCTTTGGCGCTTTACAGTTCATGCATGAGCACAAGCACGGGTACACGACGTGGACAGGATCTTTTATGGAGAAATCCTGCAGTGTTCTGGCTAAAAGTGTCTGATAATGTAGATTTGTAAACTGTGGTTGAACGCTTTAAAGTGCTTAACGTATCAAAATATTTTCCCACCCGTGTGGTGACTTGTCTAAATGTTTTTCATGTTTTTACTCTGCGTGTCCATTTAAACCATTTCAAGAACGACTATTAGTAGGCTCCTTTTCAGATTGTTATTATTCCGATTGCACATGAAGGCACCATTAAAATAACATTTCCGGTAACTTCTCCGCAGTCCCCTGTATTTACCACAGTCTGGTATTTACACAAAGAGAACCTGCAGGGCTGAGACCAAAATGAAGTCAACAATGATCTCAGAGTCTCTGAACCAGGAAACTACCAACGAGTCTCAATCTGAAGCCTGACACGCTTTATGATAACCTGAGTCTACTGAATAGAGGAACTAGAAGTCCTCCTCAGGTCACAATCAGCCGCTTAAACACCCAATCATGAAGAGCACCTGAGCAGGAGGGCACTGAGATCACAGGTGTGCATGTGTGGGGCACAATCATCAAATATCTGCTCGACAAACTCGCTTTAAATGTTCGATTGAGATTCTTTGGTTTCTCTAAGGTCACTTCACCATGTTCCTCTAACTCTAACATGTTCCTCTAACTCTAACATGTTCCTCTAACATGTTCCTCTAACTCTAACATGTTCCTCTAACTCTAACATGTTCCTCTAACATGTTCCTCTAACTCTAACATGTTCCTCTAACTCTAACATGTTCCTCTAACATGTTCCTCTAACTCTAACATGTTCCTCTAACATGTTCCTCTAACTCTAACATGTTCCTCTAACTCTAACATGTTCCTCTAACATGTTCCTCTAACTCTAACATGTTCCTCTAACATGTTCCTCTAACATGTTCCTCTAACATGTTCCTCTAACTCTAACATGTTCCTCTAACACTAACATGTTCCTCTAACTCGAACATGTTCCTCTAACATGTTCCTCTAACATGTTCCTCTAACACTAACATGTTCCTCTAACATGTTCCTCTAACTCTAACATGTTCCTCTGACACTAACATGTTCCTCTAACATGTTCCTCTAACTCTAACATGTTCCTCTAACTCTAACATGTTCCTCTAACTCTAACATGTTCCTCTAACACTAACATGTTCCTCTAACATGTTCCTCTAACTCTAACATGTTCCTCTAACATGTTCCTCTAACACTAACATGTTCCTCTAACATGTTCCTCTAACTCTAACATGTTCCTCTAACTCTAACATGTTCCTCTAACTCTAACATGTTCCTCTAACTCTGACATGTTCCTCTAACATGTTCCTCTAACTCTAACATGTTCCTCTAACTCTAACATGTTCCTCTAACACTAACATGTTCCTCTAACATGTTCCTCTAACTCTAACATGTTCCTCTAACTCTAACATGTTCCTCTAACATGTTCCTCTAACATGTTCCTCTAACTCAAACATGTTCCTCTAACTCTAACATGTTCCTCTAACATGTTCCTCTAACATGTTCCTCTAACTCTAACATGTTCCTCTAACATGTTCCTCTAACACTAACATGTTCCTCTAACATGTTCCTCTAACACTAACATGTTCCTCTAACTCTAACATGTTCCTCTAACATGTTCCTCTAACATGTTCCTCTAACTCTAACATGTTCCTCTAACATGTTCCTCTAACATGTTCCTCTAACATGTTCCTCTAACTCTAACATGTTCCTCTAACATGTTCCTCTAACATGTTCCTCTAACTCAAACATGTTCCTCTAACTCTAACATGTTCCTCTAACATGTTCCTCTAACATGTTCCTCTAACTCTAACATGTTCCTCTAACATGTTCCTCTAACATGTTCCTCTAACATGTTCCTCTAACTCTAACATGTTCCTCTAACATGTTCCTCTAACTCTAACATGTTCCTCTAACTCTAACATGTTCCTCTAACATGTTCCTCTAACACTAACATGTTCCTCTAACATGTTCCTCTAACTCAAACATGTTCCTCTAACTCTAACATGTTCCTCTAACATGTTCCTCTAACATGTTCCTCTAACATGTTCCTCTAACTCAAACATGTTCCTCTAACTCTAACATGTTCCTCTAACATGTTCCTCTAACTCAAACATGTTCCTCTAACTCTAACATGTTCCTCTAACATGTTCCTCTAACACTAACATGTTCCTCTAACATGTTCCTCTAACTCTAACATGTTCCTCTAACATGTTCCTCTAACTCTAACATGTTCCTCTAACATGTTCCTCTAACTCTAACATGTTCCTCTAACTCTAACATGTTCCTCTAACTCTAACATTTTCCTCTAACTCTAACATGTTCCTCTAACTCTAACATGTTCCTCTAACATGTTCCTCTAACACTAACATGTTCCTCTAACATGTTCCTCTAACTCTAACATGTTCCTCTAACACTAACATGTTCCTCTAACTCTAACATGTTCCTCTAACATGTTCCTCTAACACTAACATGTTCCTCTAACTCTAACATGTTCCTCTAACATGTTCCTCTAACTCTAACATGTTCCTCTAACACTAACATGTTCCTCTAACTCTAACATGTTCCTCTAACATGTTCCTCTAACACTAACATGTTCCTCTAACATGTTCCTCTAACATGTTCCTCTAACACTAACATGTTCCTCTAACTCTAACATGTTCCTCTAACACTAACATGTTCCTCTAACACTAACATGTTCCTCTAACTCTAACATGTTCCTCTAACATGTTCCTCTAACTCTAACATGTTCCTCTAACTCTAACATGTTCCTCTAACACTAACATGTTCCTCTAACTCTAACATGTTCCTCTAACATGTTCCTCTAACACTAACATGTTCCTCTAACTCTAACATGTTCCTCTGACTCTAACATGTTCCTCTAACACTAACATGTTCCTCTAACTCTAACATGTTCCTCTAACTCTAACATGTTCCTCTAACATGTTCCTCTAACACTAACATGTTCCTCTAACTCTAACATGTTCCTCTAACATGTTCCTCTAACTCTAACATGTTCCTCTAACACTAACATGTTCCTCTAACTCTAACATGTTCCTCTAACATGTTCCTCTAACACTAACATGTTCCTCTAACTCTAACATGTTCCTCTAACACTAACATGTTCCTCTAACTCTAACATGTTCCTCTAACTCTAACATGTTCCTCTAACATGTTCCTCTAACATGTTCCTCTAACTCTAACATGTTCCTCTAACTCTAACATGTTCCTCTAACTCTAACATGTTCCTCTAACATGTTCCTCTAACTCTAACATGTTCCTCTAACTCTAACATGTTCCTCTAACTCTAACATGTTCCTCTAACACTAACATGTTCCTCTAACTCTAACATGTTCCTCTAACTCTAACATGTTCCTCTAACTCTAACATGTTCCTCTAACACTAACATGTTCCTCTAACTCTAACATGTTCCTCTAACATGTTCCTCTAACTCTAACATGTTCCTCTAACATGTTCCTCTAACTCTAACATGTTCCTCTAACACTAACATGTTCCTCTAACACTAACATGTTCCTCTAACACTAACATGTTCCTCTAACATGTTCCTCTAACATGTTCCTCTAACTCTAACATGTTCCTCTAACATGTTCCTCTAACATGTTCCTCTAACATGTTCCTCTAACACTAACATGTTCCTCTAACTCTAACATGTTCCTCTAACATGTTCCTCTAACATGTTCCTCTAACACTAACATGTTCCTCTAACTCTGACATGTTCCTCTAACTCTAACATGTTCCTCTAACTCTAACATGTTCCTCTAACACTAACATGTTCCTCTAACTCTAACATGTTCCTCTAACACTAACATGTTCCTCTAACATGTTCCTCTAACTCTAACATGTTCCTCTAACTCTAACATGTTCCTCTAACACTAACATGTTCCTCTAACTCTAACATGTTCCTCTAACACTAACATGTTCCTCTAACACTAACATGTTCCTCTAACTCTAACATGTTCCTCTAACATGTTCCTCTAACATGTTCCTCTAACATGTTCCTCTAACTCTAACATGTTCCTCTAACTCTAACATGTTCCTCTAACATGTTCCTCTAACTCTAACATGTTCCTCTAACTCTAACATGTTCCTCTAACTCTAACATGTTCCTCTAACTCTAACATGTTCCTCTAACTCTAACATGTTCCTCTAACTCTAACATGTTCCTCTAACTCTAACATGTTCCTCTAACTCTAACATGTTCCTCTAACTCTAACATGTTCCTCTAACTCTAACATGTTCCTCTAACTCTAACATGTTCCTCTAACACTAACATGTTCCTCTAACATGTTCCTCTAACTCTAACATGTTCCTCTAACATGTTCCTCTAACTCTAACATGTTCCTCTAACATGTTCCTCTAACTCTAACATGTTCCTCTAACACTAACATGTTCCTCTAACTCTGACATGTTCCTCTAACTCTAACATGTTCCTCTAACTCTAACATGTTCCTCTAACACTAACATGTTCCTCTAACTCTAACATGTTCCTCTAACACTAACATGTTCCTCTAACATGTTCCTCTAACTCTAACATGTTCCTCTAACTCTAACATGTTCCTCTAACTCTAACATGTTCCTCTAACTCTAACATGTTCCTCTAACACTAACATGTTCCTCTAACATGTTCCTCTAACATGTTCCTCTAACATGTTCCTCTAATTCTAACATGTTCCTCTAACATGTTCCTCTAACTCTAACATGTTCCTCTAACATGTTCCTCTAACTCTAACATGTTCCTCTAACATGTTCCTCTAACTCTAACATGTTCCTCTAACACTAACATGTTCCTCTAACTCTAACATGTTCCTCTAACATGTTCCTCTAACACTAACATGTTCCTCTAACACTAACATGTTCCTCTAACATGTTCCTCTAACATGTTCCTCTAACATGTTCCTCTAACTCTAACATGTTCCTCTAACATGTTCCTCTAACTCTAACATGTTCCTCTAACATGTTCCTCTAACACTAACATGTTCCTCTAACATGTTCCTCTAACATGTTCCTCTAACATGTTCCTCTAACTCTAACATGTTCCTCTAACATGTTCCTCTAACACTAACATGTTCCTCTAACACTAACATGTTCCTCTAACATGTTCCTCTAACTCTAACATGTTCCTCTAACATGTTCCTCTAACTCTAACATGTTCCTCTAACACTAACATGTTCCTCTAACTCTAACATGTTCCTCTAACATGTTCCTCTAACTCTAACATGTTCCTCTAACACTAACATGTTCCTCTAACTCTAACATGTTCCTCTAACATGTTCCTCTAACACTAACATGTTCCTCTAACACTAACATGTTCCTCTAACATGTTCCTCTAACACTAACATGTTCCTCTAACTCTAACATGTTCCTCTAACATGTTCCTCTAACACTAACATGTTCCTCTAATTCTAACATGTTCCTCTAACATGTTCCTCTAATTCTAACATGTTCCTCTAACATGTTCCTCTGACACTAACATGTTCCTCTAACACTAACATGTTCCTCTAACATGTTCCTCTAACACTAACATGTTCCTCTAACATGTTCCTCTAACACTAACATGTTCCTCTAACACTAACATGTTCCTCTGACACTAACATGTTCCTCTAACACTAACATGTTCCTCTAACATGTTCCTCTAACACTAACATGTTCCTCTGACATGTTCCTCTAACTCTAACATGTTCCTCTAACTCTAACATGTTCCTCTAACATGTTCCTCTAACTCTAACATGTTCCTCTAACATGTTCCTCTGACACTAACATGTTCCTCTAACATGTTCCTCTAACACTAACATGTTCCTCTAACACTAACATGTTCCTCTAACATGTTCCTCTAACTCTAACATGTTCCTCTAACATGTTCCTCTAACACTAACATGTTCCTCTAACACTAACATGTTCCTCTAACATGTTCCTCTGACACTAACATGTTCCTCTAACTCTAACATGTTCCTCTAACATGTTCCTCTAACACTAACATGTTCCTCTAACTCTAACATGTTCCTCTAACATGTTCCTCTAACACTAACATGTTCCTCTAACTCTAACATGTTCCTCTAACATGTTCCTCTAACACTAACATGTTCCTCTGACTCTAACATGTTCCTCTAACACTAACATGTTCCTCTGACACTAACATGTTCCTCTAACTCTAACATGTTCCTCTAACTCTAACATGTTCCTCTAACATGTTCCTCTAACATGTTCCTCTAACTCTAACATGTTCCTCTAACACTAACATGTTCCTCTAACTCTAACATGTTCCTCTAACTCTAACATGTTCCTCTGACACTAACATGTTCCTCTAACTCTAACATGTTCCTCTAACTCTAACATGTTCCTCTAACTCTAACATGTTCCTCTAACATGTTCCTCTAACATGTTCCTCTAACTCTAACATGTTCCTCTAACACTAACATGTTCCTCTGACACTAACATGTTCCTCTAACTCTAACATGTTCCTCTAACTCTAACATGTTCCTCTAACATGTTCCTCTAACTCTAACATGTTCCTCTAACACTAACATGTTCCTCTAACTCTAACATGTTCCTCTAACTCTAACATGTTCCTCTAACTCTAACATGTTCCTCTAACACTAACATGTTCCTCTAACATGTTCCTCTAACATGTTCCTCTAACATGTTCCTCTAACATGTTCCTCTGACACTAACATGTTCCTCTAACTCTAACATGTTCCTCTAACTCTAACATGTTCCTCTAACATGTTCCTCTAACTCTAACATGTTCCTCTAACATGTTCCTCTAACACTAACATGTTCCTCTAACACTAACATGTTCCTCTAACATGTTCCTCTAACTCTAACATGTTCCTCTAACATGTTCCTCTAACACTAACATGTTCCTCTAACTCGAACATGTTCCTCTAACTCTAACATGTTCCTCTAACATGTTCCTCTAACTCTAACATGTTCCTCTAACATGTTCCTCTAACTCTAACATGTTCCTCTAACATGTTCCTCTAACTCTAACATGTTCCTCTAACATGTTCCTCTAACATGTTCCTCTAACATGTTCCTCTAACACTAACATGTTCCTCTAACACTAACATGTTCCTCTAACATGTTCCTCTAACTCTAACATGTTCCTCTAACATGTTCCTCTAACACTAACATGTTCCTCTAACATGTTCCTCTAACTCTAACATGTTCCTCTAACATGTTCCTCTAACTCTAACATGTTCCTCTAACATGTTCCTCTAACACTAACATGTTCCTCTAACTCTAACATGTTCCTCTAACATGTTCCTCTAACACTAACATGTTCCTCTAACATGTTCCTCTAACTCTAACATGTTCCTCTAACATGTTCCTCTAACACTAACATGTTCCTCTAACACTAACATGTTCCTCTAACATGTTCCTCTAACTCTAACATGTTCCTCTAACATGTTCCTCTAACTCTAACATGTTCCTCTAACATGTTCCTCTAACACTAACATGTTCCTCTAACTCTAACATGTTCCTCTAACATGTTCCTCTAACACTAACATGTTCCTCTAACACTAACATGTTCCTCTAACATGTTCCTCTAACTCTAACATGTTCCTCTAACATGTTCCTCTAACTCTAACATGTTCCTCTAACATGTTCCTCTAACACTAACATGTTCCTCTAACTCTAACATGTTCCTCTAACATGTTCCTCTAACACTAACATGTTCCTCTAACACTAACATGTTCCTCTAACATGTTCCTCTAACTCTAACATGTTCCTCTAACATGTTCCTCTAACACTAACATGTTCCTCTAACACTAACATGTTCCTCTAACATGTTCCTCTGACACTAACATGTTCCTCTAACTCTAACATGTTCCTCTAACATGTTCCTCTAACACTAACATGTTCCTCTAACTCTAACATGTTCCTCTAACATGTTCCTCTAACACTAACATGTTCCTCTGACTCTAACATGTTCCTCTAACACTAACATGTTCCTCTGACACTAACATGTTCCTCTAACTCTAACATGTTCCTCTAACTCTAACATGTTCCTCTAACATGTTCCTCTAACATGTTCCTCTAACTCTAACATGTTCCTCTAACACTAACATGTTCCTCTAACTCTAACATGTTCCTCTAACTCTAACATGTTCCTCTGACACTAACATGTTCCTCTAACTCTAACATGTTCCTCTAACTCTAACATGTTCCTCTAACTCTAACATGTTCCTCTAACATGTTCCTCTAACATGTTCCTCTAACTCTAACATGTTCCTCTAACACTAACATGTTCCTCTGACACTAACATGTTCCTCTAACTCTAACATGTTCCTCTAACTCTAACATGTTCCTCTAACATGTTCCTCTAACTCTAACATGTTCCTCTAACATGTTCCTCTAACTCTAACATGTTCCTCTAACACTAACATGTTCCTCTAACATGTTCCTCTAACATGTTCCTCTAACATGTTCCTCTAACATGTTCCTCTGACACTAACATGTTCCTCTAACTCTAACATGTTCCTCTAACTCTAACATGTTCCTCTAACATGTTCCTCTAACTCTAACATGTTCCTCTAACTCTAACATGTTCCTCTAACACTAACATGTTCCTCTAACATGTTCCTCTAACTCTAACATGTTCCTCTAACTCTAACATGTTCCTCTAACATGTTCCTCTAACACTAACATGTTCCTCTAACACTAACATGTTCCTCTAACATGTTCCTCTAACTCTAACATGTTCCTCTAACATGTTCCTCTAACTCTAACATGTTCCTCTAACATGTTCCTCTAACACTAACATGTTCCTCTAACTCGAACATGTTCCTCTAACATGTTCCTCTAACATGTTCCTCTAACACTAACATGTTCCTCTAACATGTTCCTCTAACTCTAACATGTTCCTCTGACACTAACATGTTCCTCTAACTCTAACATGTTCCTCTAACACTAACATGTTCCTCTAACATGTTCCTCTAACACTAACATGTTCCTCTAACATGTTCCTCTAACTCTAACATGTTCCTCTAACTCTAACATGTTCCTCTAACTCTAACATGTTCCTCTAACACTAACATGTTCCTCTAACATGTTCCTCTAACTCTAACATGTTCCTCTAACATGTTCCTCTAACACTAACATGTTCCTCTAACATGTTCCTCTAACTCTAACATGTTCCTCTAACTCTAACATGTTCCTCTAACTCTAACATGTTCCTCTAACTCTGACATGTTCCTCTAACATGTTCCTCTAACTCTAACATGTTCCTCTAACTCTAACATGTTCCTCTAACACTAACATGTTCCTCTAACATGTTCCTCTAACTCTAACATGTTCCTCTAACTCTAACATGTTCCTCTAACATGTTCCTCTAACATGTTCCTCTAACTCAAACATGTTCCTCTAACTCTAACATGTTCCTCTAACATGTTCCTCTAACATGTTCCTCTAACTCTAACATGTTCCTCTAACATGTTCCTCTAACACTAACATGTTCCTCTAACATGTTCCTCTAACACTAACATGTTCCTCTAACTCTAACATGTTCCTCTAACATGTTCCTCTAACTCTAACATGTTCCTCTAACATGTTCCTCTAACATGTTCCTCTAACTCAAACATGTTCCTCTAACTCTAACATGTTCCTCTAACATGTTCCTCTAACATGTTCCTCTAACTCTAACATGTTCCTCTAACATGTTCCTCTAACATGTTCCTCTAACATGTTCCTCTAACTCTAACATGTTCCTCTAACATGTTCCTCTAACTCTAACATGTTCCTCTAACTCTAACATGTTCCTCTAACATGTTCCTCTAACTCTAACATGTTCCTCTAACTCTAACATGTTCCTCTAACTCAAACATGTTCCTCTAACTCTAACATGTTCCTCTAACATGTTCCTCTAACATGTTCCTCTAACATGTTCCTCTAACTCAAACATGTTCCTCTAACTCTAACATGTTCCTCTAACATGTTCCTCTAACTCAAACATGTTCCTCTAACTCTAACATGTTCCTCTAACATGTTCCTCTAACACTAACATGTTCCTCTAACATGTTCCTCTAACTCTAACATGTTCCTCTAACATGTTCCTCTAACTCTAACATGTTCCTCTAACATGTTCCTCTAACTCTAACATGTTCCTCTAACATGTTCCTCTAACATGTTCCTCTAACTCTAACATGTTCCTCTAACACTAACATGTTCCTCTAACACTAACATGTTCCTCTAACATGTTCCTCTAACATGTTCCTCTAACTCTAACATGTTCCTCTAACATGTTCCTCTAACTCTAACATGTTCCTCTAACTCTAACATTTTCCTCTAACTCTAACATGTTCCTCTAACTCTAACATGTTCCTCTAACATGTTCCTCTAACACTAACATGTTCCTCTAACATGTTCCTCTAACTCTAACATGTTCCTCTAACACTAACATGTTCCTCTAACTCTAACATGTTCCTCTAACATGTTCCTCTAACACTAACATGTTCCTCTAACTCTAACATGTTCCTCTAACATGTTCCTCTAACTCTAACATGTTCCTCTAACACTAACATGTTCCTCTAACATGTTCCTCTAACACTAACATGTTCCTCTAACTCTAACATGTTCCTCTAACACTAACATGTTCCTCTAACACTAACATGTTCCTCTAACTCTAACATGTTCCTCTAACATGTTCCTCTAACACTAACATGTTCCTCTAACTCTAACATGTTCCTCTGACTCTAACATGTTCCTCTAACACTAACATGTTCCTCTAACTCTAACATGTTCCTCTAACATGTTCCTCTAACTCTAACATGTTCCTCTAACTCTAACATGTTCCTCTAACTCTAACATGTTCCTCTAACATGTTCCTCTAACTCTAACATGTTCCTCTAACTCTAACATGTTCCTCTAACTCTAACATGTTCCTCTAACACTAACATGTTCCTCTAACTCTAACATGTTCCTCTAACTCTAACATGTTCCTCTAACTCTAACATGTTCCTCTAACACTAACATGTTCCTCTAACTCTAACATGTTCCTCTAACATGTTCCTCTAACTCTAACATGTTCCTCTAACATGTTCCTCTAACTCTAACATGTTCCTCTAACACTAACATGTTCCTCTAACACTAACATGTTCCTCTAACACTAACATGTTCCTCTAACATGTTCCTCTAACATGTTCCTCTAACTCTAACATGTTCCTCTAACATGTTCCTCTAACATGTTCCTCTAACATGTTCCTCTAACACTAACATGTTCCTCTAACTCTAACATGTTCCTCTAACATGTTCCTCTAACATGTTCCTCTAACACTAACATGTTCCTCTAACTCTGACATGTTCCTCTAACTCTAACATGTTCCTCTAACTCTAACATGTTCCTCTAACACTAACATGTTCCTCTAACTCTAACATGTTCCTCTAACACTAACATGTTCCTCTAACATGTTCCTCTAACTCTAACATGTTCCTCTAACTCTAACATGTTCCTCTAACACTAACATGTTCCTCTAACTCTAACATGTTCCTCTAACACTAACATGTTCCTCTAACACTAACATGTTCCTCTAACTCTAACATGTTCCTCTAACATGTTCCTCTAACATGTTCCTCTAACATGTTCCTCTAACTCTAACATGTTCCTCTAACTCTAACATGTTCCTCTAACATGTTCCTCTAACTCTAACATGTTCCTCTAACTCTAACATGTTCCTCTAACTCTAACATGTTCCTCTAACTCTAACATGTTCCTCTAACACTAACATGTTCCTCTAACATGTTCCTCTAACTCTAACATGTTCCTCTAACATGTTCCTCTAACTCTAACATGTTCC
The DNA here is from genome assembly GCF_963584025.1 of Labrus mixtus. Classification (NCBI taxonomy): domain Eukaryota; kingdom Metazoa; phylum Chordata; class Actinopteri; order Labriformes; family Labridae; genus Labrus; species Labrus mixtus. Next base: position 151,200 of record NW_026870208.1, read on the forward strand.
TCTAACATGTTCCTCTAACTCTAACATGTTCCTCTAACACTAACATGTTCCTCTAACTCTGACATGTTCCTCTAACTCTAACATGTTCCTCTAACTCTAACATGTTCCTCTAACACTAACATGTTCCTCTAACTCTAACATGTTCCTCTAACTCTAACATGTTCCTCTAACTCTAACATGTTCCTCTAACTCTAACATGTTCCTCTAACACTAACATGTTCCTCTAACTCTAACATGTTCCTCTAACACTAACATGTTCCTCTAACACTAACATGTTCCTCTAACTCTAACATGTTCCTCTAACTCTAACATGTTCCTCTAACTCTGACATGTTCCTCTAACTCTAACATGTTCCTCTAACTCTAACATGTTCCTCTAACTCTAACATGTTCCTCTAACACTAACATGTTCCTCTAACACTAACATGTTCCTCTAACATGTTCCTCTAACTCTAACATGTTCCTCTAACTCTAACATGTTCCTCTAACTCTAACATGTTCCTCTAACTCTAACATGTTCCTCTAACACTAACATGTTCCTCTAACATGTTCCTCTAACATGTTCCTCTAACATGTTCCTCTAATTCTAACATGTTCCTCTAACATGTTCCTCTAACTCTAACATGTTCCTCTAACATGTTCCTCTAACTCTAACATGTTCCTCTAACATGTTCCTCTAACTCTAACATGTTCCTCTAACATGTTCCTCTAACACTAACATGTTCCTCTAACTCTAACATGTTCCTCTAACATGTTCCTCTAACACTAACATGTTCCTCTAATTCTAACATGTTCCTCTAACATGTTCCTCTAATTCTAACATGTTCCTCTAACATGTTCCTCTGACACTAACATGTTCCTCTAACACTAACATGTTCCTCTAACATGTTCCTCTAACACTAACATGTTCCTCTAACATGTTCCTCTAACATGTTCCTCTAACATGTTCCTCTAACACTAACATGTTCCTCTAACATGTTCCTCTAACACTAACATGTTCCTCTAACACTAACATGTTCCTCTAACACTAACATGTTCCTCTGACACTAACATGTTCCTCTAACACTAACATGTTCCTCTAACATGTTCCTCTAACATGTTCCTCTAACATGTTCCTCTAACACTAACATGTTCCTCTGACATGTTCCTCTAACTCTAACATGTTCCTCTAACTCTAACATGTTCCTCTAACATGTTCCTCTAACTCTAACATGTTCCTCTAACATGTTCCTCTGACACTAACATGTTCCTCTAACATGTTCCTCTAACACTAACATGTTCCTCTAACACTAACATGTTCCTCTAACATGTTCCTCTAACTCTAACATGTTCCTCTAACATGTTCCTCTAACACTAACATGTTCCTCTAACACTAACATGTTCCTCTAACATGTTCCTCTGACACTAACATGTTCCTCTAACTCTAACATGTTCCTCTAACATGTTCCTCTAACACTAACATGTTCCTCTAACTCTAACATGTTCCTCTAACATGTTCCTCTAACACTAACATGTTCCTCTAACTCTAACATGTTCCTCTAACATGTTCCTCTAACACTAACATGTTCCTCTGACTCTAACATGTTCCTCTAACACTAACATGTTCCTCTGACACTAACATGTTCCTCTAACTCTAACATGTTCCTCTAACTCTAACATGTTCCTCTAACATGTTCCTCTAACATGTTCCTCTAACTCTAACATGTTCCTCTAACACTAACATGTTCCTCTAACTCTAACATGTTCCTCTAACTCTAACATGTTCCTCTGACACTAACATGTTCCTCTAACTCTAACATGTTCCTCTAACTCTAACATGTTCCTCTAACTCTAACATGTTCCTCTAACATGTTCCTCTAACATGTTCCTCTAACTCTAACATGTTCCTCTAACATGTTCCTCTAACACTAACATGTTCCTCTAACACTAACATGTTCCTCTAACTCTAACATGTTCCTCTAACACTAACATGTTCCTCTAACACTAACATGTTCCTCTAACACTAACATGTTCCTCTAACTCTAACATGTTCCTCTAACACTAACATGTTCCTCTAACTCTAACATGTTCCTCTAACACTAACATGTTCCTCTAACTCTAACATGTTCCTCTAACACTAACATGTTCCTCTAACTCTAACATGTTCCTCTAACACTAACATGTTCCTCTAACTCTAACATGTTCCTCTAACATGTTCCTCTAACATGTTCCTCTAACTCTAACATGTTCCTCTAACATGTTCCTCTAACACTAACATGTTCCTCTAACACTAACATGTTCCTCTAACTCTAACATGTTCCTCTAACACTAACATGTTCCTCTGACACTAACATGTTCCTCTAACACTAACATGTTCCTCTGACACTAACATGTTCCTCTAACTCTAACATGTTCCTCTAACTCTAACATGTTCCTCTAACATGTTCCTCTAACTCTAACATGTTCCTCTAACACTAACATGTTCCTCTAACTCTAACATGTTCCTCTAACTCTAACATGTTCCTCTAACTCTAACATGTTCCTCTAACACTAACATGTTCCTCTGACACTAACATGTTCCTCTAACATGTTCCTCTGACACTAACATGTTCCTCTAACTCTAACATGTTCCTCTAACTCTAACATGTTCCTCTAACATGTTCCTCTAACTCTAACATGTTCCTCTAACATGTTCCTCTAACACTAACATGTTCCTCTAACACTAACATGTTCCTCTAACATGTTCCTCTAACTCTAACATGTTCCTCTAACATGTTCCTCTAACTCTAACATGTTCCTCTAACTCTAACATGTTCCTCTAACTCTAACGTGTTCCTCTAACACTAACATGTTCCTCTGACACTAACATGTTCCTCTAACACTAACATGTTCCTCTAACATGTTCCTCTAACACTAACATGTTCCTCTAACATGTTCCTCTAACACTAACATGTTCCTCTAACACTAACATGTTCCTCTAACTCTAACATGTTCCTCTAACTCTAACATGTTCCTCTAACACTAACATGTTCCTCTAACGCTAACATGTTCCTCTAACATGTTCCTCTAACATGTTCCTCTAACATGTTCCTCTAACTCTAACATGTTCCTCTAACACTAACATGTTCCTCTAACATGTTCCTCTAACACTAACATGTTCCTCTGACACTAACATGTTCCTCTAACACTAACATGTTCCTCTAACATGTTCCTCTAACACTAACATGTTCCTCTAACATGTTCCTCTAACACTAACATGTTCCTCTAACACTAACATGTTCCTCTGACACTAACATGTTCCTCTAACACTAACATGTTCCTCTAACATGTTCCTCTAACATGTTCCTCTAACACTAACATGTTCCTCTAACACTAACATGTTCCTCTGACACTAACATGTTCCTCTAACACTAACATGTTCCTCTAACACTAACATGTTCCTCTAACACTAACATGTTCCTCTGACACTAACATGTTCCTCTAACATGTTCCTCTAACATGTTCCTCTAACACTAACATGTTCCTCTAACACTAACATGTTCCTCTGACATGTTCCTCTAACTCTAACATGTTCCTCTAACTCTAACATGTTCCTCTAACATGTTCCTCTAACTCTAACATGTTCCTCTAACATGTTCCTCTGACACTAACATGTTCCTCTAACATGTTCCTCTAACACTAACATGTTCCTCTAACTCTAACATGTTCCTCTAACACTAACATGTTCCTCTAACACTAACATGTTCCTCTAACACTAACATGTTCCTCTAACACTAACATGTTCCTCTAACATGTTCCTCTAACACTAACATGTTCCTCTAACACTAACATGTTCCTCTAACTCTAACATGTTCCTCTAACATGTTCCTCTAACACTAACATGTTCCTCTAACACTAACATGTTCCTCTAACATGTTCCTCTGACACTAACATGTTCCTCTAACTCTAACATGTTCCTCTAACATGTTCCTCTAACACTAACATGTTCCTCTAACTCTAACATGTTCCTCTAACATGTTCCTCTAACACTAACATGTTCCTCTAACTCTAACATGTTCCTCTAACATGTTCCTCTAACACTAACATGTTCCTCTGACTCTAACATGTTCCTCTAACACTAACATGTTCCTCTAACTCTAACATGTTCCTCTAACACTAACATGTTCCTCTAACATGTTCCTCTAACACTAACATGTTCCTCTAACTCTAACATGTTCCTCTAACTCTAACATGTTCCTCTGACACTAACATGTTCCTCTAACTCTAACATGTTCCTCTAACTCTAACATGTTCCTCTAACATGTTCCTCTAACATGTTCCTCTAACTCTAACATGTTCCTCTAACACTAACATGTTCCTCTAACTCTAACATGTTCCTCTAACTCTAACATGTTCCTCTGACACTAACATGTTCCTCTAACTCTAACATGTTCCTCTAACATGTTCCTCTAACATGTTCCTCTAACATGTTCCTCTAACACTAACATGTTCCTCTAACTCTAACATGTTCCTCTAACTCTAACATGTTCCTCTAACATGTTCCTCTAACATGTTCCTCTAACTCTAACATGTTCCTCTAACACTAACATGTTCCTCTGACACTAACATGTTCCTCTAACTCTAACATGTTCCTCTAACTCTAACATGTTCCTCTAACATGTTCCTCTAACACTAACATGTTCCTCTGACACTAACATGTTCCTCTAACTCTAACATGTTCCTCTAACATGTTCCTCTAACACTAACATGTTCCTCTGACACTAACATGTTCCTCTAACTCTAACATGTTCCTCTAACTCTAACATGTTCCTCTAACATGTTCCTCTAACATGTTCCTCTAACTCTAACATGTTCCTCTAACATGTTCCTCTAACTCTAACATGTTCCTCTAACACTAACATGTTCCTCTAACTCTAACATGTTCCTCTAACTCTAACATGTTCCTCTAACTCTAACATGTTCCTCTAACACTAACATGTTCCTCTGACACTAACATGTTCCTCTAACATGTTCCTCTGACACTAACATGTTCCTCTAACTCTAACATGTTCCTCTAACACTAACATGTTCCTCTAACTCTAACATGTTCCTCTAACTCTAACATGTTCCTCTAACATGTTCCTCTGACACTAACATGTTCCTCTGACACTAACATGTT
>NW_026870208.1:161335-163835 GCF_963584025.1 Labrus mixtus
CAGTTACCACCAACTCGCAGCAAATGACCATTTTTCACTCTAACTGTGCGTGGCTGTTAGCGGCACTGTTTGTGAATCAGACACTTTTTACAATGACACTGATTTATATAGAATTGGGACAATTTGACTTCCAAATAACTGCATAATGGTTGATTCATCTGAAAGGTTTAGAGGGCAGAACATCTGCATATTCCTTTAGTGAATCATGTCCTGAAAGTCCTACCTGAACAACAGGTTCAAACTATGAACCTGTGAGGTGACGGTACTATGGCGATAAAGTGATTTCAACAATGCAATGACCTCATGAAACTTCAGACATTGTATTAACAGGATGGATACCTCAAGATTAAAGCAAAGTTTCTACATAATAAAAGATCTTTAAATCCAAACAATCTCACTAACAGTAGCATCTAATAACCCAAATGTTTGATTGAACTGTTTTATTAAATGTTTTGTCTAACCCTGAAGGTGTGAGGTTTACCTTTTCAGAGGAGAGGATGAGACTTTTCACGGGCTGAGGTTCTGTAAAGACCTGAATCTCCTCCACAACCCGAGTACCCATATCGAACAAAGCCACTTTGTGGAGAAATCCGGAATCTGGACATCAGATAGAGAGTCAATTATGAACTTATTTACACTTGATTGATGAGCAAAATAACCACATCGTCATTATAAACTTTTTATGAATGTCAAAGGTAACGTCAGTAAGACGTCTCACCTGTGAGAAGAAAAAGGACCGTGTACTGTTTGCCGTTAGCTGCCTGTGTCCTCATTGCAGCCACACGACTGTACTGCTGCTCTGATGAAACCATAACCGGAGCATTTCCGACCGGTTTTACACTACTACTGGTCAGGAAACTGTTCTTCACCTCTTCTAAGTCTGTGTCTGAAGCTGTTTCAAGCCCACACTGTCAGGACAACAATAAGGGAGAGTCACATGTTAGCAGCGTGCAACAGTGTTTAATCTGTTATTTTAATAAAACAGAACCAGAGTGAAAATTTAAGACAAAAAAAATCGGGCCAAGAATCAAACCCTGAGGAACACCTTTTACCTTTGTTCCATTGTAACAGTTATTTCTCGCCTTTTGGTCTCTTCGACATTTTCCTGATTAAACTCAAAAGCCTTAACGCAAAACACACTTTAGAGGACTTTCATTCATAACAAATATCAGTTTATAATTAGAATTTTTTTATTATTTTGGCAATCTTCTTGTTTTCAGTTTGTTGGATTGTGTGTCCATCTGCATGTTGAGGTTTTGGCTTTTAACCCTTGAGAAGATTTGTTTTGGTTTGCGGACTAAAAGCTCAAAATGAAATAAAGAAAACAAAAATGTAAACACTTACATAAAAGCTAAAGACAACCTTAACCATTTTGGGAACTAAATCGGTCTTTGTACAACATGGTTTTGATAATGTGACCTTCTGACCTTTCTCTGGATTGGTCTCCCCTGTCTTTGACTCCACTGCATGGACTGCGTATTTAGGGTCATGTATTTCCCTCTGAACACGTTTCTGATGTCCTGAAGCTTAAAGACACACACAGCTGATTCTGGAACTGAGGACCTGAAAGAGACCAGAAATAACTGAAATGAAAAGGTTTGAAGTTTTAATATATTTTATTCAGCATAACTGTGGACTCCACGTTTTCAAGTTAGAATCACTACTGTCCAAAACGTTTTAGCAGCACATTGTCTTTGCCCGACCACTTCAGTCCTAACACCAACCTGAACCCTGACAGAGGGTGTTGCTAATTTTATGTTTTTTGACCTGTTAGCTAGGATCAGGACCAGGTCCCAGTTTGATGACCTGTTAGCTAGGATCAGTACCAGGTCCCAGTTTGATGACCTGTTAGCTAGGATCAGTACCAGGTCCCAGTCTGATGACCTGTTAGCTAGGATCAGGACCAGGTCCCAGTTTGATGACCTGTTAGCTAGGATCAGTACCAGGTCCCAGTTTGATGACCTGTTAGCTAGGATCAGTACCAGGTCCCAGTCTGATGACCTGTTAGCTAGGATCAGTACCAGGTCCCAGTTTGATGACCTGTTAGCTAGGATCAGGATTTCTCTGTTGGCGTTCTGCAGCAATGGAGTACCTTAACGCTGGGTGAGTTAGCGTGTAAATTATTTGTCTAATCTTTCCTCCCTACCACTGTGAGGTGAAGACACCGTAGAACAGAGTGTCTGAGGCGTTGTTGCCCTCTGGTGGTGGGAGGGTGAACACATCCTGGAGCACATTGAAGGGGAGCTGTTTCGGCAACTGACAGAGCAGAGGGGCTTTGGCGAAGGACGTCCACTTCCTCTGCAGTGTCCTCTGCCCACCAACATCATCCTGTGAAGACAACACAGGGACACAAACCTTCAGTGTAACCGCTCCAGTGTAAGTTTCTACATCATCACCTTGTGCAGTCCTCTCTGTGCTCACTGTCACCTTGCAGACTTGGGCAACTCGGGCGATATGCAGCTCATCTACAAAGCGGAACTCTTTCCCAACTTCGCTAAAG